>NW_010299107.1:0-22610 GCF_000700745.2 Antrostomus carolinensis | reverse complement strand
GACTACTTTGGTAAACATGACATCAGAATTTTTTCCCTATTTTGGTCCTGAATCTGTCACCTTCTCTACAGACCAGAATAATTAACTATTACTAACAAAGAGTGTTTACATTCTAATACAATGAAATGGAATAGAAGTCTCAGAAAGCTCATCCATTTAAAAAAAATTTCAAGGCTAAAAGGAATCAATAGATTATTTTATCTGACCGCTTACATAACATAAACCTTAAAATGTCACCTGGTTCTCCTTACGCTAAGTCAAATGACAAAATACCACTGCCTGACTGCACAGCTGCTCCACCTTCCTCAGAACTGTACTTCCAGAGATGTACAGAAAAATGTGGGCAACCAAAATGGGAAAATGAAAGGTTTTAATCTAAAATGGTAGCATCTCCTCCTCTTACAGGAAAACACCATTTGTTTGGTACAAATGGTTATTTTGCAGCCAGCACTAACTAGAACACTTATTATTGCAGCCTGTCCAATTTCTCATCCACAACTGCAAGTGGGATCCAACATACACAGAGAGCCCAAGGATACAAGAATTAGAGCTCTAGTGTCTCAAGCTCAATGATTCTTTTTATGCAGTATTTGGTGTTTGCTCCATTACAGAGAAACAGATTTACCACAACTTGTAGACATTCATTCAAGCTTCAAGCAGCAGATAAGTCAGCCCAGCCAATGATCCATTACAGTATTTATTATACTAACAGAACAATCTTTCAGTTATTGTTCATGTGTATTTCCTGACAGGAGAGTAAAGAATGAAAAGCAGTGACAGGAGAACAAAGATGACAAAAGGCCTGACAGTAAATGTTGCTGTATGTTAATCATGAGGCCATAAACATGTGAGTGTTTTTGGCTGAAGCAACTTTTATTGGTTAGCAGAAAGAAGATTTTAGCATTTTCCCTCTTTCTCCATCCTAAGTTTCACCACTAGTCTAACTTCAGAATTTCAAGACTGGTACACTTAAGTAGAGAGGCATGCCTCCTACCAAACGGACTTTATATAGATGCCCAGCAAAAACCCACGCTGTTTAGTGGCTGAGAAGTGGGAGGAACCAAATGTCACAAAACAACAGGTCATGTACAGTTTTTGGTACAAAAACCTCTAGCTAATGCATCTGCTAATTGAAGAGAAAGGTTTGAGACGTTTTTCTCAGGAACATACAAATGGTCTACAATGGAGTCGTCCATGTTACCAAAACAGGTACTATTTCAAGTACCTGTTTTGTATTTAGCATTTGATGTTGATAGTGGACTGTTTTGAAATGCATCTTAAATTATATGAATAGTAAATATGATTGATGAAACATTCAAAAATCTATAATTAGGATGTGGGGGAGTTAACTATTAAATTAGTATTTTTTTAAACTGTTAAGGATAAAATGCTGATAGAATTCTATTAACAGAATAGTTCTTCAGGAATAAAGAAGCTATGAGGGCTCACATTACATCAATTTGAGAACAATAGTAATAGTAGAGACTTCTAAGGTTTACACTTTACCTGTGTTAGAGAATTCTGAAGAAACAAAAAAAGAATCAGAATTTTTTTTTTTCAAAATGCAGCACAACACAGCTCTTCTAGCATTTCTACCAAAGCAGTGTTGAAAGCTAACTTTCCCTTTTAGTATGACAGGTAGAATTGTCACTTAGACCATCAAGCCATTAAACCAGTTTTTAAAAAGTATTTTGTAGATTCTGTAACACCAGCATTCTAGATAATTTTCCAGTGCCTTTTCAATCAAGAAAATCTGGCTAAAATTGCACTATCTGACCTTTCGATTAATGGCCCTGTCTCTTGCCTGTCACACTATCACAGAGTTTGGAGAACAGTTAGGATTCATCTGGAAGCAATATAATTTCTGCCTTTGTCTTTCTTTTCTGGACGCTAATGGCTTTTCGTCAGTCCTCTTCACTCAACGTATGACACAAGTAGCCATTCTATTTTAGTTGTCCATTAACTTCAAGCATTATGACAAGAACAAAGCAGCTTCTTAAAGAAGTTGAGTTCAGCTATATGTATTAAATTTCTGCAAGTCCTTTGCTTATAAAGTGCTGTTTTCAATTGTCATTAATATTTATCTGAGTGGAACATCATCTATTACTAATTTTAAAAGGCTGCTTAAACAAATACAAAAGCTCACAAGGCCTGTAGATTCAACACTAGTGTTACTGTCCAGTTTCTCTATGCATTTCTGTCTGATGATTTTTTTTCTACAAGTTATCTACTTTTTTAAGCAAAGACTGTGGAAAAAAATCAACAACCAGAAAGCTACAGTTGGTGGTCTGAAGTCTAAGGCCTCAGCATGATACTTGATATTGCTTCCTTGAGATCATGCAAAGTAGACTATAGATAGCACTCATAAGCAGAAAGTAATACAGACATTTCTATGGATACTTACAGGATCACTGACATAAAATACCGGGGGAAATAGATTCCATTAAGAAAAGTGACACCTGTAGTCCTACAAGCTTTTAAAATAATATTTCTGCTCTTTAAATATTTATCACTGAGCTGCAAATAAAACATCTGTAATATCCTGTGAAAATAATGTGCATTGGATGGCTTTTAGAAATATGTTTGACCATATTAACATTTTACTTAGTTGTACCAACCTGACATCTGGTCAATGTCTGTACTAAGGCTGTATTACGACGCATTTCAATTCCATTTGTATTCCTCATACTGTTTTAAAGAAACAAGAAATTGCCCATCCCTCATTATTATTACATCAATGAGATAAGAAGTCTCTAGATACTGCGAGAGGTTTGAGAAGCTCAGCTATTCTTGTTGGAGCTTCTCTAACCAGGCAACACAGTAAGGTTCCCTTTGAATTCAGGTGGCACTTAAGTCTATGTGGCAAAGGTATTTTATTCTGCTTCAACTGTATTTTTGTGTGATTGGGCTCTGGCTGAAGTTAACAGCAATTTGCCTCTTCCCTAGCCAAAATTTCCCAGGACCAGCCATGCCCATGAGATGATACTTGTAGCTATGCTCTTCTGTGTTCTCCAATGACAAGATGTTCTATCCTAAGCCATGGGCACACACAGAGAGCCAAAAAAACCAATAGGGGCATGTTTATCTTCTACCTGAAGCTGGATTTTGCATTGGGTTTTTAGGACACAACGGTTTATACTACCTGATACTTCCAGATATACCTGAGCCACTTTCTTTGGTTTCTCACCTTGGGCCAGACAAGGAGTAACGAGGCAGCTATGCTCTAGTCCCTGTGACATCTTTTCTTCCATTCCCAAAAGACTAAAAACATCAAAGACCTCACTTCAGCTAAGCAAATCTGCAAGACAATGAATAAAACAAAGTTTTCTCATAAATAATACGAAACCTTGGCAACAAGAAAGTATTTTACCAAGCAGAACTATCCAGCCAGACTGCAGTATCCCAAACAGAAGAGGCATCCTTCATTGAGGCATTAAAACTACATTTCGCACGCTATGTTTTTAAACTCTAAGACTATCAGTCTCCAACCACAAACCTGCTGCACTTGAAACAAGCAACATTCAAAAGACACCTTATTTCAGAAGATGACTAAACCTGCACTGCCAGGCAACTCGAAGTGTTCAACTTCATATAGGGTGATATCAAGTGTGCTGAAGTCAGGTGAACAGTAGGTAAAAGATTCTCCAAATGCCAGTTACTTGTCATTATGAATATAATTTTGCAGTTGAATTTGGAATTACAGGCTCAGATATCAAAATAAAACACAGAAACAGCTCTGTACAACCACCTATAAAGCAATGTAGTTTTATCCTCTTCTGAGGATAAAGCTTCCTAGAGTAAGTTCACCTGCAAAACCACATGGCAATGTTTCACTTGCAACATAAGCTAATCTCACAGGCTAACAAGAGTAGGCAAGTTTAAGCTCTTAGAGTAAGGTACTGCAGGCAAAAAAAGAATCAGCATGAAGCTCTGTAGGTGGCTGCAGATTCCCCATGAATTCTTACTGCTCAACTCACTTCTTCACTCCTACTTTATAGCAATCCAGTAAGAGTAATCATCACCTGAATCACCCTGACCCCCTGCTTTCCAAGGGTACTGCCTACCTCTCCCTTTGTCCCAAGTGCATTCAGTCCATCCCCTCAAGCAGCCTGCTGCCACCTGAGCAAGGTTTAGCTTACACATGCCCACGTAACTGGGAGAGGATTCATTTTAGACTGCTAAAGAAAGACTATACATGATTGTGTATCTAACCACAACTAGCCCAACTATCTGCAAAAGATCAAGATTTGGCACTACCTGTCCAGCTTATTTCTGTTGATGTTGAAAAACCTATAACATATATTTCCAGCTTGAACCACATAAAAAATACCTATGTAAGAATTTGAAAATGCACAAGCTTTTCAAGCCACCTTTTCTTAAATGTGGGACAGAATCAACCCCCTGTTGTTACCTCTCTTTCATCTTTACATGGTGTGGTTAGGCAGTGCATGAAAATACTTTATTACATTCACAGACAATGCAGCTGTGTAATAATGTTAGCTTTGTCCTTCAGTGTAAAATATTTTTTTTCTGACATGTGTGTCTTAGGACCCATAACACTGAGACATCTGAAAACAGTGATCCATTTTAAAAATTTCATTCAAGCATCTGCACTAAACAGAATTTACAAAGAGACATTAGTCTGATCATACAACTTCACTGCTTTGTGCGACCTGCACTGCTCTGTGTTTCATACAGCTCAGAGTCACTGACAAGGGATTATACTAAAGGTTACTTCCTTTTCTGTATGTTGCTAGACAATTTCCATTTATGATATAAACTTACATTTCAAGGTAAAAGGCATTTCATTCTTAAGATGAGTTACATGCTTAAATGCCTTAAAAAATCCAGCCATTAAACATATGAAAAGGAATTGTTAAAAGCCCCAAACCCAACCCAAAAACCTCAAGGGTATACACATGTGTGGGGTTGGGGGTATTAAAAACACTATGAGCTATGGAGCATTTTTTAAAGCAATGCTTCCACAGAACCCTTGAGAACTATATACTTGTGTATGTTATACAGACATACACACCAAAATTAAGGCAACTTGCCCTCTTCTGCTCTGATGCAGCTCTTTCTGATACCATAATTGAGGTCATGTAATAGAAGGAAATCACACCAGCAGAGACAGATGACTCCTGTTCAGATTATTTTGGAAAGTAAGGGAGAAATAGAAAGGTGAATTACAGTGTAACAACAGAAATCACTTTTCATGTGAAAAATCAGATGAGGGATCTGGACAGGCTGGATTGATGGGCTGAGGCCAATTGTATAAGGTTTAACAAGGCCAAGTATTGGGTCCCGTGCTTGATTCACAACAACCCCAGGCAACGCTACAGACTTGGGGAAGAGTGGCAGAAAAGCTGTCCAGGGGAAAAAGACCTGTGGGTACTGGTCAATAGCTGGCTGAATATAGGCCAGTAGCGTGTCCAGGTGGCCAAAAAGGCCAACAGCATCCTGGTCTGTATCAGAAATAGTGTGGCCAGCAGGAGTAGGGAGTGATCATCCCCCTTTACTCAGCATTGGTGAGGTCACACTTCGACTACTGTGTTCAGTTTTGGGCCCCTCACTACAAGACAGACACTGAGGTGCTGGAGCGTGTCCAGAGAAGGGCAATGAAGGTGGTGAAGGGTCTAGAGCACAAGTCTTATGTGGAGCAGCTGAGGGAACTGGGGTTGTTTAGTCTGGAGAAGAGGAGACTGAGGGGAGACCTTATCACTCTCTACAACTACCTGAAAGGAGAGTGTAGTGAGTCTCGGTCTCTTCACTCAAGCAACAAGAGATAGGACAAGAGGAAATGGCCTCAGGTTGCTCCAGGGGAGGTTTAGATTGGATATGAGGAAAAATCTCTTCACCCGTTCTTCACAGGGTTGTCAGTATCAGAACAGGCTGCCCAGGGAAGTGGTGGAGTCACCATCCCTGCAGGTATTTAAAAGACAAATAGATGAGATGCTTAGTGACATAGTTTAGTGGTGGACTTGGCAGTTTTAGGTTAATGGTTGGATTCGACGATCTTAAAGGTTTTTTCCAACCAAAAAAATTCTGTGATGACATAATTAGCTTGGTTATATTAACAGGCAGGCTTTAGTATAAAATGTTGGACAATATAAGGTAAAACCAAAATTTCTTAAGACATTTTCATAGTCTACTAAAAACTAACAAAACATTAGATACAGACACTATTCAAAGTAACCACATAGTATTAGCTGGATGGACAATAAACCTCTTGTTGTAGTACAACATCTTACCATAAATGTTCCTAACAGTGTAGTTTATCATGAAATATGTGGCTCAAGAAGAGCTGAATGGGACAACAATAAGGTTGTCTATAACCTAGCTGTGACTAAACAAACAGCTGGTAACATTTCCTTCTGATTAGACAGTGTCTGCATATATTAAAGAATTATAATTTTGTCAGGAACTACACATTAATGAAACATTTTAATACACCATGAAGTATATTGGTACTATTTACTATGAATCAATGTACATAAAAACTTTGCTTACTTTTTTTTGCTCCCAGCATGCAGCGTATATTAACCTGTACAACTTCACATAGTAACCAATTGTGACTATTACAATCCATACAATTTATCAGATTTAAAAAAAAAAAAAAAAATTAAATCCAAGCAACACCTTTCCATATGGCCAATTAGTGAAGTCATAAAATGCAGCAAATATATGATCTTGTATTGAACATCTGTGCTGGTTATCCTATGGGAATTTTTAATAAAGGACCAAACAGCATATTGATGTTAATTCTATGTTACCGGGACTTTAAATAAAAAACTAAAATAAATAGCATCCATTAAACTGATCATACTGTTGTAACTCAAATTGTGTTTATTATGCTAATGGAACATGAAATTAAGAAAAAGACCTTTATGCCAGTGGAATTAATTAATGAGCTTTATGAAGGCATTGGGATGTAATTTATTTCTAGATAAGTAAGTCTAATTTGCAGTTCCATGGGTCTCTGCAATGCTGATTGTAATAGTTATTCCTGCAGATGTGCTGCTCACAGCATGTCTTTCCATTAGAACTGAACACCTCATTATATAAACTGTACCTAATTAAACATAATACAGTGGTGACTTGTTAAACTGGCCTTTTTAAGTCAGCAGCTGCCTAAGCTAATAATACCGTACACAAGATTTATATCATCTACCATATAATACTGATATTAAAATATATTGCCCAAGGGATTGACAACTAATTTACCAGTATGTAACAGGTACACTTCAGATTCTGCAATGGAGATTAAAGACTACCAGTCTATTAAAAAAATCAAATGAATTAAAGTCTATTTGGAGTTCTAAATAATTATGAAAGTTTTTAATAACTTTGTTCTTTTAACGGGCTATTTTAAAAAACATAATCGGAGAATAACACGTTTTCTATGTTCTTTCTCCATATCTGATGGGGTGTTTTTCTCACATGGTCTAAATTATTACAATATTTGAACACAATTAGGTCTCTGCAGACTCACTTTTGTTTCAGGCAAAACAAAATGAGAAACGACCAAGACAGATATGGCTATTTCTTTAACTTTGCAAATTTGATCTGTGACTATTCTGTACATGTCTGTCTTTCCAAGTGTAGATAGATCTCATACTCAAAATATGACAGTCTGTCCCCATGTAGTCTGACTATTTTGGTCAGAAAATGAGAAGGTCAGAAAATACACGGAGAACAGATTGATTTTCTCATGAGGTAAGAGAGGAATATTTGAAAACTACACAAGAATATTTTGGATAAACAATGTTCGATCGTGAAAACTTCACATTCTCTATACACTCTGTGGTTTAAGAACTTGTTTTCTGTTTCTTTCTTCTTCAGAGGCTAAATCAGCTGCCACTTTATATTCTAATATAGAGTGGCATTACTTTTGTTCTTCCCATTTTGCCAGTTTCTGTATGAAATAGATAAGTTTTGCTCACAGGTGTATGAGTGGAATGACATAGCTACCCCTTCGCCCTTCAGAAGCCTGTGATTCTTCCTTTCCTCCTTGCTCAAGTATGCAAAACTGGCTCATCTTCCACTAGCTCTTGCTCTGTCCCACAACTGAACCATCTAAAGACATCTGAGCAGCCCTGCATATTGCTGCCACCTCTCCTCTGAATGAAGGAAATGAGGCTCAAATTCTAAATAGCTTTTCACATGTGCTATTCCAAGCAATAAATTTAAAAACATGCATAAATTTAGTAAAATACTTGAGTCCACTGATGTCCAGTATCAAGATTCAAGTCCAAAGTTAGGAAATGTCAATGCCTTTACTCAGTAAGGACTTAAAGTTACCAACAATACTCACTCTCTTGCCCAACCTTTTCTTGCACAAGGTTGGAAAATACACAAAAAACAAAATGTGGTCATATTACTTGAAGCCCACCATTTTGTTTGGATTCTCTTCAAGTTTTGGAGGAGAAGATTCAGAATCAGATCAGATTTACTCTGAGACATTTTCCCTGTCTTAGGGAACCCATAACAAAAAGACAGTGTTCTTAAATCAGCCATTGTTTTATCTTTGTTTTCAGTAAGCTGTGACAATCGAACCACGATCCTCTTCTAAAGTCTGCTGCTCTGATAGCAACCTCTGTCACTCTCATAAACCTTAATATCTGCAGCATCATACTTTACTTTTAAGCTTTCTTAGTATTGACAATCATTCTCCATTTCTTGCCAGAATCCCTTTATCATTCTGGACTGTAGTGTGAAATACATGAATCACTGCAAATTAAGGTAAAATTACAGTTTGTGCTAGAGTTACAGATTCAGAGAAAAGGGATCTGTCCTGTCTTAAAGGATATGCATCAAGTCACAAAACCACGTGCAACTCAACTTTATTGGCATCAAATGAAGAACAGGCTTCCAGACTGAAACAGCTTGTACACAACTAGCTTATCCTACAAACAGAAAGGCGGTTCTTAAGGCAGAGCTGGCAGTGTGTTCAGAAGGAGCACAGCGCGCCAGGATAAAGAATAAAACAGGTATTTGCCTGGGAACCTGTGATCAGAAGCAGAGCCTGTATGGGAAACTTAATATGTACAAATTATTCCATAAGCACTCTGTTTGAACTCTGTCTTTACCAAGGCTGCATTTTAATTTCCTGGATGTTACCATTTACTTCACACTTTCAAAAGAGAGCTCTCCAACTATCATCTAAATTATTTAATTCCTGCTTGGGATCTTTATTATGAAATTTTTTATTATAAAATACCTCTACTAAAACAACTATCTTTAAAATAAAGGATACTGTTTCAATTCAAAAATAGAGCTATTTTTTTCATAGAAATCCCATTTAAATTGCTTCACTATCTCTCAGTAATCAAATATTAAATGTAACAGAACAGCAACCTAATTTGAGTGTAAGAGTAAAATTTAGCAGAATCAATCAACAATAAGAAGAAAATAGGAGCTCATGAGTGCCATGGGTTCATTATAATTACTATTTTTAATTAAAGTATCCCAGATACACATTCATTTTCTTTGCTCACCACTTTTGTTTGACTTGCCTTGAAATGGGAACTATAAGCACTTTGAAAAATGGGTTGAAAGACTCTCTTGTTTCACAACAGATTGAGTAGTTACTTCTCCATCCTCTGCCAAAATGCATTTTAGTAATGTATCACAGCTAAGCTCCTCCATGACTCACCACAGATATCCTCTGCCTCTGAAAGCAACAGAAAACTAGGGAAATATTTTCTCTATACCTCCATCAATGAAAGCACAGAAATCTCATCAAAGGTTTAAAGAGATATGAAGAACTGGCCATGTACTGGATCTTGAATTTGAAAAGCATTTTCAAAAGTGATGTTATTTTAAAACTGACAATCTTTATTAGTGTCTCCAAAAATAAAATAAAAATTCTGTCACTGTGCTGCCCAACTACGTCCCAAATTAAAAAATACCAAAAATAAACAAAAGTCAGATAAAATAAAAGACAAACTTCTTTAATGGGATCAATAGAAGGTCTATGAATATAATTTAAATTTCAACTATTTTACAGAAGCATTTTACAGTTTCTTACTCTGCCTGGGTCTAGTGAAAAAAAAATTTAAATACAACAAGAAGGGTGGCTTCACAAGCCCACTGGTGTCATTTACGGTTTCAGGAAATCAATGAAATTGAAAGAAATATCTAGATAATTTCATGCTTACATGAGCTGAGCTTCCAAAACCTTTCTGAGAAAGTGCTCACAACTGGTCTGATTTCAAGGTGCCCGAGAAGACCGGTTTGAAAATTATGCTGCCCATTTAACTTATTTATTTTACAATCAAGCAGTATTGTACACACAAGCAATTATCCTGGAAGCATTAAAAAAAGTCTTTGACCACCACTTATAGCTGATCTTCAACCTCCTTGGGAGATAAGGAGGGCAAACAACTGGGATCAACCAAGCAAAGTCTCTCAAGAACATTCCTGCCTAGAGGAAACTAAAAATATGCAATAATGTGATGAGGGGGGAAAAAAATTATTCTGTATTAGAGACCTCACAGAAAGACAGTTATTATTTCAGCCAATTGCTGCTACCACAAAGTCAAAAGAAGCTGTTGGATGAAAGAAAATGTTATTAAATTACTCACATTTTTCCTCTCAAACCAAATGCAGAAGCTTATTGTCTGCTGCATTGCCAGAGACTTTATTCACAGATTCTCTAAAACTTTAATCCTCTTCCTGAAATTCCTGAATATATACAAAAAGACCTTTAAAAAATTGTTAACATACCATCAACTGAAAAAGTGGTATCACATGGTGAATTGGGACACCTGCAGGAGACATAAACAGCATCTTCTTCCAAATAACTCTACAAAACCTGTGTCTGGGGCAAGCAAAACCTCCTAACCCACACTCAAGACAACAGAAAAACAGGAGAAAAGTCCCATTCACTAATGCATATTACTTCTTCTCAAACAGGACAATAATTTTTTAAAACCCTGAAAAATAATGAAGCCCCCCCCCCCATTACTTGGAAGGCAAAGAGAAAGTATATGCATGTTACTTGCCAGAACTCGGATATTGTAACACTGGAAGGTCACACAGACACCTTGACAGAACAGAACTGACAGGTTTGTTAATTGCCAACGAAGTTACAGCACTAATACCTTTTAAATTATAACAATATTTTCATGATTTGAGGGGTCAGTCTCCATTCCCCACAAGGAACACTAATGAAACATTGTGAGTAGAATTCAGACAGTTGCTTCTGCTCCCATCAAGGACAGAAATCTCCACTGACTTCAATATAAACAGAATCAGGCCCTTCAATGTACGTATTAAATAAAGCAGACACTTCTGTCTCAATCTTTTCTGAATACAGGCTTTTGATGCCACAAAGGAGATAAGACAATCCGATAAAAGTAATAGATGAAAGTATATCATTATCTATACTATCTCCATTATAAGATATAAAAAACTCTGTAGTGTCTGTATTTATTACCATAAGCTACAGTGAAAGTTGACCTGGTTTCTAGAGGACAGGTTTTTTTAAGTATGATGCTGCAGCAATTTTTGATTACATACTTTTCTACAACATTTCTCATGCCACTGAAGATTAGATATGTCTGCAAAACACAATATAAATACAGCACCAGAATTTTATCTTATCCCTTGGCCAAAAGCTATGAAGTAAATGTTTCAATATTGTTTTCTATATAAATATGAATCACTAAGACTTTTCCTCAGATTTTTTTTAAGACAGATATTGTTATTACTATTACTGTCATTGTCACTAACAACAAGAATTACTACTCTTTAATTGCATGTTCTCTTTCCTCCCTCTCAGGAGACTCCAACACAGAATCCCTCTACAATATATTTTAAAAGCACTGGCATTTCAAGTTATATTTCTCTAGCTTCAGAAGCAAACTCTCACAGCATCAGGGTGAAAAACAGTAAAAAATCCACATAAGGAAGCACAACTTCCCCAGCGAAGGAGTACCCCTGTTCAGTAGGTCACAAATCCAGAGAGCAACCGAAGGGTGGGGTTTGCACACCCAGCAGGCCTTTGTGGGGAAGAGACCTAGGCTGCTCTTATTCAGATAGCACCCCAGGAGACAGACGGGGTAAGCCTCCTACAAACAGGTGACATTGTTTTCAAGGCCCAGAACACACTCTACTGAATTATAATTTAATACATAAGGAACTGCACTGGATAGTACTATTAGACCTCAGCTAGGCATGTGTGATGTCCTCTGGAGAGTTTAAACTCCATAGGGAAGGGCTTACACGAGGTAGGAAAGGAATGTTATTGACTCTACAAACAGGGAATCAAGTCAGAAAGGATTTTGGCAGAAAGCTACTGGACGATTACCCTGTGTGAAGGAATCTCAGGCCAACTGGATCCCAAAATAACACTTCTCCTTGCCAAACACCTCCTAGCCTCCAGCCTGCATCAATTACTGGAACACACATCATAATACCCAACAGTGCTGGTGTTAGCAAAGTTATTTTTCCTGAAACTGAGACTATCATGAATTCAACACACAACTTAAGGGAAAGACAGTTAGTAGGAAAAGGTAAGAGGAGAAAAAAAAAAATGCAAAGATGCCTTTGATTCCTCCCCTCTTTCAATAATGAGGCAGAATCTCAGCTAATGCATACCCTCATTTTTCCATTCATACCTATTGAGCTCTGATATTCTGTGCAACTGGTGTGTTTAACAGCAGGGCTAAGAATAAACCTGTAGACCCAGCCTTAGTACTTTCCAGACCCATACAAGCACATAATGTGGTGAAAGGTCATAGAGCTGCCCACATTCTTACCCTTTGCCCAACCATACCTCTACTTCATCCACCCATTAGTTGAAGATTTGTTCCAGTCATCAAGTTAGTTGTCAGACTTAATGATGGAGTCTTCATACAAAAGCTCAGTTTAATCTAGAAGCACACATACAAATTCTGACCTCTGTTGATAAAAAAAGAATGCATATTTGTGCCCCTTTTAGCTTTTACTGGTTTCCCACCAAATCTCTTAATACTTTTTCTGACTTACTCCAAATTTTCAACTTTTGAATAACTACTTTTGTAGCTCTGCTAATTTTACTGCTCTGGGAACACAGTAAAATCTGGCTGCCACAACTGTGGTTCTTTTGTGTTCAAAACTGCATCACTTATGTATTTAAAAATACATATGATATTTATAAAGTCTACTCAAAACATTACCAAATTGTCCCATTTTCATGTTTTCATGACAATTTATATGTTTTCCATATGGGCAAGTGCTGACAATATGATACAAGCTTAATGGAACAAATTGTGGTTTCTCTTTATTGTCTTGGCATCAAAAATCTACGCTTGCGTAAAAATAACTCTCTCCACTATTTTCCAAGGATGATTTTTCATTAATGCAATATTAAGTGCTGCTCTCTCTCTCTCTCATTTTACTTAAAAATGTGCCAGAAATTTTCACTGCTCACCTCACCACCGTATCTGCGAGCACTACAAATCTATCGAAAAAAGCAGAGAGGGCAGAATTATTCAGAGGAATTTTCTATAACGTACCATGAGCTCCACAAAAAGACTCAAGTTTGGGAGGGGAGGCAAAAGGTGCCTCGCTCTTTCTATCCACAGGCAGACAGAAATCATCCCTTCTACACCGCCCTTCTACTTCTGTTTTCTCCCTCCAACTTTCCAGAACCAGGAAGAGTTAAAGCCTGCAAGCATTAGGAGAAGACTGTGTGCTAAAAGACTAAGGCTGAAAAAGCTGACAGTAAATGATTTCCTTAAAAGTTCTCAAAGACTCCATTGTGGCACTGAAAAGAGCTATTATTCCAGTACTCCAACAGCATATGTACTTCAGCCATCTCCATCCAGTCTCTGCTGCCTCCCTCTCTCTATCTTACTGCAGAGCTGTCCTTTCCTTCTACTTTTCTCCTCCTCCAATTACTGCAGTCCTAATGTAGAGAAAGCTTTCCCTGACCTGAAGCTCCTTGGTAGGCAGTCAGATGAGCTAGCTTTCTCTTCATTTAATCTAGCTCCTACACACACTTCACAACATGACAGACATGTCAAATGAGCCATCCGCCAGGCCACTGACAGCAGTTTCTGGGGCATAAGAGAGGCAGCTGACGTAGAGAAGATTTTTGGAGGGAGTCAGGAAGACAGGAAGCCATAGGTAATATCCTGAGTACCCTGCTGAAAACTGACAGCTTAATGGGTATGATACTGCTGGTTATTTTACATACCTCAGGTCTTGGTCTTGAATAATATACTTATTACTGAGAAGTTAAAGTGGAAAATAGATTTTGCCAGAGTTAATAACAAAGGCTAATGTTATAGAAATTGTGGGTAATAGGCACCACCTCAGTCACAGTCTAAAACATTTTACTTCCTGAGAGCTGAATGTTGATGAAAGTTGCTGTGCTGATGGAACAAAACCAAGTTAATTCATCCACAGAAAAATCAGCTGGTATCATACACAAACCTTCTCCTGGACAGCCTCTCTCTAGGATAGGCATTGGGCAATTTGTTTAAGAAGCAGGCTCAAAAGATAGTTGACACAGACACTCTGAATTAGCTTCCTATTAACTAACCAGAGATATTCAGCCACCAATTGGTGCTTCCTCCTACAAGGAGAAGAAAGCAGCACTTCCACCAACCATTCTCCTTTGAGGTGACTCACCTCAGTGACACTACTGTCCCTAGATGTGCATACACTGCCATTTGTAACTCCCACATCTAATGGTAAAAAAATCTGCAGTGAGCACTAAAAAAGCACATGGATTGTCACTTCCTTTTTTAGCAGGACTTATTTTTTATCAGTTATAAGGGAAGAGCACTTCAGGATATTCTTATTGCCTTCTGTACACCGTGCTCACAGCAAACTGACACTTCCATGAATGTAAAGAGGAGTGCAGATCAGCTTCAGCAGAAGTTTCCATTGTTGGCATTCTGTAACTTGTATTCTGTGTATTCTGACTCATGTCTTCTTCACCCATTATCTTAATTTTCCTCATTTCATTACTTTTCCTTTAAAAGAACTTGTGGCTCAGGTCTGAGAAAGTTCAAGCAATAATTACTTGCATCTTTTTCTTTAGCAGCTATTTTAAGGGTAGATCTCTCAACGGCATTTAGAAGATGAGCATTAACAGCAAACAAAATGAGCTTCAGAGGAACAGAACCTAATAATGACTTCTCTAGTTTTACTTTTAGATTGTTTTCATATTAGGTACAGCCTACATATATAGTTTAATTAGGACAAATTCTCTGCTTGCTTATGATCTCACCCTTTGCAAAACTACCACGCTAGTAGTGTTTGAATAGGCTATAAATCAATCTGATGTTCATGCATAGTGTTGAATCTCTCTCACCAATTAAGCAGAGTTTTGGAAAAGTTCTGGATCCAAAAGTTCACATGATTAAACTTTTGGCACAGAACTGAATATTCTCTATTAAGATGCACTACACAGAGTAGTAAGCTATATTCTGCAGTGGTTCATTTATCACCTAAGCAGAGTCTTGATTAAACACCTGTCTGTTCCCCTTACATGTCAATAGCTTAGATTTCAAGCAACTGATTGCTCAGTAATAGGGAGAAAGTTTGCAGACAGGGAACTGCCGAGTCTATTCTGTGAAATATAATAGAATTACTGAAATTAGGTAAACTTCCTGGAAGCTGAGCAATGGAATCCACTGCAATCATCACCTACAGCTTTAGGTCTTAAAACTTAACAAAATTGCCCATTTGTTCAAACAGCAAGTTGTCATCAGGCTGTGGATGATTCTTGGTTATTCATGTAGCATCAAAATCAGCATGGTTTGACTTAGCGTTTTCACTTTAGTTCTTCATTATCAGAGCGATGTAATAGTCACCAAAACCATTAATCAAATAATAATTTAAAAAATTGTGTTGCAATAAGATGAAATGGTACAGAATATTGATCACTGTGCAAGCACTCGCCTAAGGAATTTTGGTGCCTGGACGGACAAACAGGATTTTTTCTTTGTAAGGAAATTAACAAGTAGAAGAAATCTGTTCACAGGGAAAAAGAAAATAGATATTTTTGCTATTTCTCCAGGCTGATTTAATAGTGCTAACACTCCCAGGGTAACCTGATCTATGAACTACAGTGAATAGAATTCCTCACTTTTCACAAACCATTTGAAAATTAGTTTTTCCACGTTATTAATCATACTGTTTAATCAATTTCAGTTATGTCATAAGCTTCAAATGTTCTTTTTCTTCTGGCACATCTCCGCACTTCACCCTTACAACTTGCTTTGCAGTTAAAACATCCATGCCAAAAAGTACTGATATACAAAGTAACTTCACTAACTTTATGTGACGTTTGATAAAATAGAACCACAGCACATGTATTTTAAAAAAACAGACAAAACCCCCCATATTTTCAGGAATGATAAAGATTGTGGTCACAGCACTTTAATTCTTACCAGAAATTCAACAGTTTTCTCTACTGGACAGAAGGGCTTGGCCAGTCCTGGTAATGGAAAATGAGCCAGAAGAAAATGACAGGTTTTAAAAAATTCCCTACAGAAAGACTCCAAGAGTCAAAGGACGAACTATGTTTACTACATGATTTGGAATTTAAACCATTCCCTTCCAATTCTGTTTTCTTTCAACAGATGTATTTGAGGTATACAAACACTGGAAGTCTAGACTGCTTTTTACATAAATTTGATTTTTCTACCTTAATTATTGTTTATATTGTACATCATTTAGGTGTGATTATGTTACATTTAAGTATTCCTAAATTAATTTACATTAATCTAGTTACCTAAATTACAGTTGAAAAATTATTTTAATGTGACATCCTGTTAATTTGTTCCTTTGGCACTTCAGCTCTGCATCCCTGGGGCAATGCAACTTTATCCCACCTAATGCAAGAGCTTCAAAGCTCCAACACAGTATACAAACAGAATCATAGGGATTGCCATACTTGATCAGAGTCACAGGCCATTTCACCTAACATGCTACCACCTCCAGGGAATATGCTCCAGGGGAAGGTGGGAGAAACCCAGCAGTAGGCAATAACAAAATATAACTTGCAATGCAGTCATTTGACACAAACAATGAAAGCAGTGATTTTAAGGACAGCTATCATAAGCTACAAACAGACATGAAATAACAAAAATGAGTAACTGTTTTAAAGAATACCAGGATGTTTCTTTTATGTAAGTTTTAATTCTAGTGACTCTTGATACACCTCTGATATTTCAGCACGGACTACAGCTAAAATTACTTTTCAGGACACAGCTATGAGCAATAGAGAAAAATGTGCATTTATTCTATATAGTGCTGTACAAAAAGTGCTCTCCAAATTGCCCACAAATTTTTATTCAAGGAAAATAGATGCTTTCACTATGCTAGCTTAAATCAGTGGTATATTTAATTGTACTGCCTTTGGTTTAGAAGGGCAGAATGGAAAGCAGAATTCAGCTGTTATATACCTTAAGACATACCTACGCAGTATGTGAACCATACAGAGGCTAATGATCTTCATCGACAAATCAACTACAGCCCTGACAAAATCACAGCTGGAGAAGCCCCACTTTTCTTACCCTACCTTAAGTAGAGCATTCCACTAGGGCCGAAAGACTTCATTTTTTAACCCCTCTCTAGACAAGACTTCACACAAAAACTGAGAAGAGAGACCTTGGTTCCCTTTCACTGAAAACTTTCATAATAGCCCTCTACCACATCTTCCTTGAGAAGGCCCTGCATAAAGGAAGCTACTTCCTGAAGCTTTGAAACGAGCTTCCATAAAAAGCACAGATTTTTGCAATAAAATTTGCATCAAATTTTACCGAAAAGATGTCCTTGAAGCACATGAAACCAAGCCTTCTAACAGTGGCAAGACAGTAACTCCATGTAATGGAACTCTGCATTTTAATGCTTTTTCTTTAGCTAGTAAAATAAATTCAACTATGAGATTTTTCAGAAAACTGTTAGGAACGACAGATGACAGTCCAGAAACTCAAAATCTTTTCAGCTCTACACCTTTTGTGTATAGTACAGTCTAATTACACAATCAGGTATTTGCCAATACCATATTTTTTCTCCCACAAACTCTGAGACAGATGTAATATCATATAATATTTTTCATTGCCATAATAGCCCAGTATGTCCTCACTGACAGACTTTTATGTGATTAAACTCTCATCTCTCTTCAGTATATATTTTATTATTTTAGTCAGCAGCCATATACTATAAACTTATTTTTTTAACCAGCAGTAACGCTGTCTTAAGTTCAATTTTGAGATGAGATTTCACTTTGAAGCTAACTTAGCTGTGTGCACAGGTATCCTACAAATGCAAGCCACATCTAACAATGTTCTTAAGTTTGTTGATGTACCTGACACGTAGGCAAACTATGCAACAGTGGCCAATCCATGATCAACAAATGATAGTGTTTTTTAGCTGAAAAACAACATTTCTAGAATGTTTTCTCAATTCTTGGAAAATAAAAAATGCATCAAGAATAGTGCTTTGTTCTGTCTTGGAAAGTTAATTAAATGTAACTACCCAGATCATCAGCCAGGCTTGAAATATGGATGATCATACCTGCAATGTAGAATAAACCTGTGAAGTAAACCAGCTGTGACTTACAGAATTATTCACTAGACAGGACTCAGACGTTGGTGGATCAGCGAATCCATGCTTTGCCTCTGACCACAGGAACAGAAGAGAGACCAGTGACAAGAGACTGAAGTAGTCATGAATGCAGAGTTGGCTCATGCACGTTGAAAAGCTGAGACAGATAATTGATTTGCCAGACTCTCTGGCATATACAAAAAGTGTTCAACAGCACAAAATGCAACATTATCTGAAGTGAGATGATAATTGCACTTCAGAAATAGTAGTTGACAATGTAGTCAAGAATTGCCTCTTAAAGGGATTTTATAAGTGTGACATTTCTTACCTTTTGAACACTTAACCTTACTCTTCCTACATGCTTTTACCATCAGGACTGTTGAAGTTTGCAGAAAAAAATGGAGTAGAAAAAAAGTGGCACTGAAAACAATACTGTCTAGTAAGAAATTAATTAAAGCAAGTTGTGCAATATTGATCGTAAGAAATGTATTATTTTGCAATCTCCAGAAAATAAACTCAGAGTATACAATAATAAATATAATATTCTCATAAGTGAAGCATTATTTACAGTGGGCTAAAGACTAACAAACCAGAGCTATTTCATATTGGTAAAGGAAAATTTAAGGAAGGTGATCTTTTTCTCCCCCTTACATCTTTCTGGTAGGAACAAACAACAACTGATTTCCCTTTCTAGTATCTTGTCTCACCCTTCTTTGAGAAGTAGGGAGATAGAGCTTTCAGCCAGGCCAGATAATTTACTAGTTACTACACTCATTAGTATAGCCAAAATTGACTCAAATTTCTCTTGTAAAAACACTTAATTTTCTATTTTAAAAGGTATATTAATACATGCACAGTATTTCTGTAGCTCAGACTCAGAACATACTCACTAGCTGAAGCTGTTCTTATGGCTCCTTTCCTCTCTAGGAAAGTTATTGCTTTGGCTGAATTTTGCTTATGGAGTCATCCCATTTCTGCCTGATAAGAGAGTCAAAAAAAGCCAAACCTCCTGGGAAAATCAACTTTTAACTTAAGAGGCAAAAAAAAAAGGACTTGTTCACTGAGATCACATTCAGTTCTGAAATGGGGAAAGTCAGTTTAAGATAAAAATTTTAAAAAATAGCTGTTTTGACATATAGTTTCCCTTTGTACATAAGACAAGTAACTTTGAGAAACTGTTTCACTGTACCACATATAAGGCCCTGTAGGGCTTTTTCAGATGAAAGGAAAAGATAATGTGATCTGCACAGGTGTCAACAAGAGTCTAATCAGACAACATTGGGACTGCAGAAGGTAGGCACCTAACTACAGAACCATTACTACAAATGACGACAAACAGATGGAAAGAGCTTGGTTTAATGGTCAGACCTTAAAGTGAACTTGGAAGATCTATATGCAATTAACTTAAGAGGCAGCTTGTGCACTGAAGGGCTTGTGCACTGAAGGACTTGATAAGAGAATCAGTTATATACAGGGGAATATGGCATACCATAGTGCTATCATAGCATGGGTATTTCTAACAGGAACACTGTCTTAATGACTTCTTTGTAGATGTTGTACAATGTAATCAATCACTGGAACACGCATGCGTGTGACACCTACAGTGTCATCCCTAAAAAGAGGTTTAATCAGACATGTAGGCTGTAAAGACTGATGGAGCTTTGACATCTCTCACCTTTACAAGGCTTTCTCTGACCATGAGCACCTCAGTATTTTTATAAATCTGATCTATGTCTACTGGAACAAACGGACCAATTCCTGCATGAAAGAACACAGCTATGTACAAACCACAACTGCAGTTTCTTGTAAAAAAACATTTACTACATCTCTTTCTAAGTAACTGAAATACATAATACATGGGCACTTAGATTAACAAACCTTTCTTTATCACTTCTAGAAAAACTCTGATCCCTTTTCCAAATAGAAAAGAATATTTACCGAAAAATTCATTCAGAAAATGGAAACCAAATCTTTGGAGCCCCATATACTTCAGAACATGGGAATCCTTAAAGCAATAAAACTTAATCTCCCAGGTCTGTAAAAACAAACATATTGCCTTAATAAATATTTTCAGTTGTGTGCCATGCAATGAGTCTGTTGGCAGACTCTTGATCCTTTACACCGGGAAAACATAACAGGAAACTCTAGGGAAACAGAAACATACCAGTGGTGGACACACAGTGGGAGGTGCACGCAAGCTCAGTGCAGATTGTTAAAAGGTGTCTAAAGGAAATTGTTCTATTTACTACTTCTTATTTAAAAAGCAGTATATACCTATGCTCAGTGCCTGGGAATCAAAGAACATATGTGTAGGTAAGGCAGAAGACTGAATGTTCCTCGGCTGGCAGAACTTACCCACTCTCTTCACTGAAATACAAAAGCACAGAATTTGACACCCTCTGAATTTTTAATTAACCTTATGATAAATTCCTTCAATACCCGAGAAATCACTGCATAGAATGTTTGCATAATAGTTATAAAATGCTAGTAGTATGGATGGGTTTTCTATTAATTTTAAACAGAAATATGGATACAGAGATTGGCTTTAAGCATCCCTCATCAAACACTATTCTTATAGGTTCAACCATAAACAGCAATATAGATATTTTTCTTCCATTGAGTAGAGGCTTAAAGGATCAAAATTTCAAAAATTATTGATGGCATGAGATCACGAACTCAAGACACCATAAAGAGGCTTGATTGTCTTTGAAAACCTAGAGCAGGCACCCAAATCACTCTCCACTCTCACCAAAATTCCTTGCTCTCTGAAATGGCAAGATAGTTGATCCTGGTGATCATACCACAAGAATAAAATAGAGGAAAATAACGAAGGTATTAAGGTGACTAAGCACGATAGAACCGTAACACAGAATGCAAAGGACACAGTCCCATGGCTATTCATGAGCACTGCCTTCTTTTGCCTATGCGCTTTAACGGGGACAGGTACCTTGAGTTGTTCTAATGAAAGAAAGTTGCACCAACCCACCACTGACCCAGAGTGTAAGAAGAGCTGCCTTTTGGCATTCAAAGGTGCACGAGAAAGCTTGCTACTGCTTCTCCAGACACAGCTTCTTGCAATGAAGCTAAAATGTGGCTTTTTATACACGCCATGTTACAAAGTAATTTCTCCTAAAAAATAAACTCATAAAAACTGCTCTTAAAAAAATGCCTGATCTATGTTTTCAGCTCACATAGATATTAAACCTAGTTTCCTAGACCCTGAAAAGCTAATTATGCATTCAATTAGAGTTTCTTAATAAAGATTAAAACTCTGAAGCCTATTAGAAGCCCATATTTAATTCAACTGCCATTTTATCCATGCCATAAAAGTGTGAGTGGTAACAATGAATATAAATTATAATACATGCCATAGAGTGAATGCTATTTGTCCAAGCACGTTACTATAAAGAATTAAATTTTGCTATCGGTTCCATAATCTAGTTAAAATTGGTATTCTCTATTTGGTCTTTCAATGTAGTCCAATTTCCTACTTTGAAAAACAAATTCTAGGGAATAAAGAAAAGAGATTAATTTATCATTAAGACTCTGCTTAATTGAAGTCAATTCCGAACAAACTTGAATTCAATTTCTGCTCATTAAATTGAATGTGCTCTGCGTTTCTCTCTGCATTGCTTTGAGCAAGCAGCTGAGAACAAGGGACTAACATCAAAATTATTAAATTGAGGAGATTTTATTTGGTCTTCACATGCCAGAGCCGCTTTGATGAGGAGCTGTTTTGGCACTGAAAGGAAACGAGAGCAGCTGGAGGAAAAATCAAATGAAACTAAGCCTCGGAAAATTGAAGAAAACGCAAGCTTAATAATATTTAATAATTAAATTTCCACAAACAATAGCGGCAAATGAAGTAATCTGCAAAGTCTGTGAACTCATTTGCATAATTGATGCCGGTCCCCTGTAAATGAATAATGAAGATAATAAAAGATGTTGCTAAAAATGGGCACAATAACAGCAAATTTCATCAAGCCGCGCGCTCTGATAAATCTGCTCTTGCAAATCAGCAGTGAGGGGGACGCGTGATTACCCGCGCCGCGGCCGGC
>NW_010299106.1:32337-39864 GCF_000700745.2 Antrostomus carolinensis | reverse complement strand
CAACCCAAGCTATTCTATGATTCTATGATATGTACACTGTAGAAGTAGAGAGAATGCAGAGCTGGTACTACACAATTTCATGAACTGAAATCAGCTGAGCTTTAAGTCATGTTTTTCTGGAGAGGTAGTCCACTAGAGTGGTATGCAGGATAACTGCCTGTTTAGCAGAAGGAATTATTATCTCCAAAGGGCAACACACGGTATTTAAAAACATACACAGAAGTTACGAGAAGAAAGAGTGAAGTTTGTTTTAGAGGGAGGAGTCCATGCAAGCATGAGAAGTCAGTACAGCCTTCCTCAGAAACAGACTGCTCATGACTTATGTACAAGAGAATGGACTCTGGGTTCCAGAAGGTTGAAGAAAACTGTACTCCTGGTCTTCAGAAGACTGCAAGATAATGAAAAAATAACAGCACTGGCTTAAGATAATTAACTTGGGTAGCAGAAATGGTTTAGCTGCAGTAGACTACGGATCTACATGAGATCATATTGTTCAAATTTCCTTATAGCCAGAGAACTTAGAATGGAAAACCCAGAGCCTCACAAATAAAGTGAAGCTGTTGAAATTATCCATTATTGCTCAGAAGGTCCTAAAAAACTGACTGCTGGACTGGGAAGTTCTATGTCTTAAAGAAGGACTGCAGACTGAGGGAACCAGATCTTAAGATTTAAGGCTAGAGAAAACAAACTCCACTGACACCAATACATCAGAAGGAAGCACGACCACATTTAAGCCAAAGATTACAATAAGTAGTGCAACAGGTTAATAGATTTATTCCATCCTGGTATAACTCTCTCTATCTAACTCTAGCTCTCATGTCTTAAGTACCATTCATCAAAGAGAAATGAACCTCTACATATAGCGAACTCCTGTCCGAACACTCCCTCCTTCTCTGAAGAAACATTTTAAAAGCAAGATTCAACTATAACGTACATTGTTTAGATGTATTCTATCAGCACTGCACTAGATCTGTACCAGACACAGAAGCAAAACAGGTATCCACTATTTTTATGCTACAGTCTTCTCAGAGACTGCAAATGTTTCAATCCACTTAAGTCAGTTTAGCTTAGCAAGATACTCCACAACTGAAATGTCATTATTAAGTAAATAGTCAGTCAGTCCAATTCCTTGAGTAACACTTACCATTCACAAATCTAAGACACTACAGGCAGCGTTCACATTTGGCATAAGAGAAAACAGTTCCATTGGCTCCAGTAACCAGAGGATGATACCACTCTCCGTGAGGATGTAGGAATAAAAATGTGATGTTATCAAGGTTCTCCACCAAAAAAAATTAGGCTTCTTGTCTTTAAACAGCTCTACATACAGAACTCAACGTATCTTGAGAGTAACCATGCAAGACACACCAGATCAGGCACAAGAACTGGTTTAGATGTCATAGTCAAACAGATACACAAGTAAATAATTAAGCCATCTGACCTATTTGAACAAACTCAAAAGACAGTTATTGCACATTACCTATTCCAAGTATCTTTTTAAAAGCCTTGTGTATGAAATAACTAATTTTTTTTTTTTTTTTCCATTTTGGAAAGGAGAAAAAATAGGTAGAGAGGGCAGGCTGCCATGTTTCAGAGCCTGCTGGGAAACATAATACAATAGCTTTTCTTAGAAAAACGCAACAGTCTGCAAAAAGCAATAGAGTGATGGATGTTCTGAGGCACCATTGCATCAGTACACACTACAGCATGCTGAGAATATTCTAGGCAAGTCATATCTTTCAAGTAAATACTTCGTTGCAATAGAGAACTAAGATGACCTTTTTCTCTGCTAGGTTCAATTTAAAGTGCAATCATTCTTCCTTTCATTTTAATAGAGGTGATTCAGTAAGCATGCACTCCACGGCCCCACAGCCTAAGCCCCTCAGTCATCTTGCAAAGAGTTCTATTAATATTCTGCCAAGTTAAACTTTACACAACTCACCACAACAATAAACCGAATCATTTTCTCAAAAACTGATCATTAAAGGAAAGTCATTCCTGATGCATCAAATGGCACTTGTGCTTCAAGTTTTGTGAAAAACTTATTACTCATTAAACACAGCAGTGCCAGATACTGCCAACAGAAGGCATGTAAGTAAACAAGTTTATTATTACCTGAGAAGGACTAGATGCAACAAGTAGGGGACAGATAGGAAAGCAAAATGAAAATAAAGCTGTCTGTCCAGACCTCAGATGTTGTACTCATTCTTGCAAAATTAATAGCCTGTTCTCGATGAGATCAAGATCTCCTCTGAAGAAAATATTGCAAATTAAAAGCGCACAGGCAAGATTACTTTGAAACGCGTAAGCAAAATGAGCACTCTTTTTGGCCTGTCTTAACCTTTGTGTTACTGAGGACACTGACAACTTCTAGGTTATTCTAAACATTAACAAATATATTTCAGGGCTCAAAGCAGATGACATATATGGAGGCACCAAGGGAACTGGGTTTGTTCCACCAGAGGAACTCAAGAGTGCAGGAGGGTCTAACTGCAGTCTTCTACTTCCCGAAGAGGAGTTACAAAGACAACAAAGCCAGACTCTTTTCAGAACAAGTGCACAAGCCAGGACAAGAGATTACAGTCACAAGTCAGTGCAAGGGAAATTCCAGTTGGACACATGAAAAAATTCTCCACAGTGAGAATTAAGTACAGGAAGAGGATACCCAGAAAGGCTGTGAAATCTCCATCCTTTGAGATACTTAAAAATCTTGGCTGAAAAAGGCCCTGAGCAACCCGACCTCAGTTTGAGCAGGATGCTGGATTCGTTGCTCTCCAGATGTCCCTTCTTCTCATCAGATTTTTTTTATGACTATGTTCATCCACTACTGGAGGCATTCATGGCAGAGGAAATTCCATTTTACCTGTACTGTAATGAGTGAAGCATATCAAAGGATCATTAATTACCCTGCACATAGGCCACCTTTTCAAGTTTGTTCAAGAAGGTGTGGGTCCTGTCCAAAGACAATCAGCATTTAACACTTCATGGTATGTGAAAACAGCAGTCTTTCATATACTGCAATGGGATTAGTTCACTAAAAGTTGTACACAGAACTGGAAAAGATTTTCAGATCTGAATTCAAACCAGAGTTAAGAATGACTGCAGCAGTTTTTAGCCTTTCAATTTGTAGACCCTTACAATGTTATCAGACCTCAGAATGGATTTAAGCTTTCTATGATTTGCATTTCTTAGGTACCTTTCATAGACTTAGGGATCCAGAGACCAGAAATGGAAAGCCACTGTCCAACTCAAGAATACAAATGCAAACCAAGAGATTTCAGCTCCTTTACTCTCCATGTCATTACTCCAAAACACAGTGTGGACACTCAACACATACTCAGTCAAAAAGAATATTTGAATTTCAGCGTGAAAGTTTTAGCATGTTCCATTGGAAAAGAAACATCTAAAACCATTAGACAAGTAGCACTTACAAAGATCTACCAGAGGATTTTGTAATCATATTTCAATCCACAGCAGTATTGTGGCAGAACATCACTCTTGCCCAGTAAGAACTTTGCTATTAAAAGGAAACATCTCCCTCTGATGCAAGGAAGGGCAGGGAAGAGCAGCACAGGCTGGCCTACACCTGAGACTCAGATTTTCATGGAGCTGGTATGTGCATCCATATCCAGCTTCTCTGAATCACACATGGTTCTCTCAGCTAATTAATCAAGATAATTCTTAAGAAGTTAATTCTGATAAGTTAATTCTTGGTTTGATGATCAGAACACAGCTTTATGCCAACAGCAGGGAATACAGCAGTTTCTTGGATTCAGGAGGAATTAATTCCTTCAACCACCATTTCTCCCTTAATGACAGTGCCCTAGAACAAGCATATAGGAGCCTTCCTCCACCCCATTACTTTCTAGTCATTAGCAGACCCTGTATTGAGGGACATCTTTAATTTGTATGACTCTGTTGAGAAACAGAGTGCCATGTTCAATCATCTGGCATAAAAAATGGCAAATATATGGGTAAATAGCTTCATTTTGCCCAGTAGGATTTTTACACAGCTTGGAGGTTTACTGAATAACTGTCTTTTAGTTATTGGTATAGTGTAGACATGAGCTGGCACAAGGGCTGAGATTCTTTAACTCAAGTCAAGTTATTTCTGTTTACTCCTATAACAATTCAGCATCTCTCGTACTAGAAATCAATAAATTTGGGACTAAAGATACCACTGCATTTATTCCTTGTTCCCATAACAGTTCCTGCTCACAAGTCTGTGAGGATATGCAGCAGGCACACACAGAGCAGTGCCAGCAGCAATGCACTCATGCCAGACAGAAATTTAAGAGAGAAAAGGGAGGGGGCAAACAAGTCAATATTTGAAGAAAAACAAGTAAATCAGGCAATAGGAACAGATCAGAAATTGAAACTTCCTCTTCTCTCAGGAGAGAGACTGTCTGTCTTGCTCTCTGAGGAAAGCAAAGATGAGAGATTTTCCCTAGCAGCAGCTGTCCATCACTAGGCATGAAAACCTGTGATGAGATTAAGAGCCCTTTGGCCAATGGACAACAGAGTAAGGTCATAACTGCCCCTAAAAGCTAGAACCCCTGGGCAATCTATAAGCAACAAGATTAGATAGGTGGGTAGACAATAGGACATACCCCCCGAATTACATGAACTAATTTACTTCTGCAGCACATTCTGTACCACTGGAGGATCTGACCTGCCATAGCTCCAAAACATGAGGTGGGAGCTTCGGTTTGGCATGTGTGTTGGTGAAGGTAGGATTTAATTTCTCCTGGGTAAGCAGACAGCAATGGCTGTTTCCTTGAGCCTCAGGCTCCTCAGATGACCTCTTGCTTTATGAGGTTGACAAGGGACGGTGATAACCATAGTTGTCTTCAGCATAAGAAAAGCCTCCTTGCAAAAATGCTGTCAGGGAATCATTTTCTCAGATCTAGGTGACCTGAAGAGTGGAGAAAAAGCAGCAGACTTTTTCTTGTCAGACCAATGTGCAATACCCTTTATTCCACTCTCTCCTCCCTTAAATAAAACCATCTTATTTACTGTGTTTTTTCCAGACGGTCTCTTTACTATGCAAACTATTTATTCTGTAGGATTAATTTACATTGTTAAAGAGTCTGTTTCACTGGTGGTCTTAATAAGTAACGAGCCCAAAGCCTCTTCAACTAACATTACTTCTCAGCATTGTTTTCAAGACAGTCTATAGCATCTGTCCAAGAAAAACATGCCACATGCAAGATGCCTTTTCCATCACTACCACTCAGGCAGCCACTAAAGCTGCAGAGTAGAACTCTGCTTAGGGAGACACGGAGAGACCTGTTTCATTCGTGTGACTATGACAGCAAGGAGTGTCCAGTTTGCATCTTGCTCTTCTCAGTAGCTGAACAGCACACTTCATAAATACGTGTCTGCCTTACCTAATACATGGTTGCCTTACCTTTTACTGCACAAAGTAAACTTTTGCCTTTTTAGTCACAAAACTTGATTAAACAACCTTTTTTATAACTGGATATAAATTAAATCTATGTATGAATATGTATTAAATCCAGTACAGTTTTAGCTGCTTTTCTGGTTTTAGCTATAGGTCAATTTGTTTCCTTACTGGAATTCATGTAAAATACTATTTCATTTGTATTTTCATTTTCCTATGCATCTTCACATGAACAGAAAATTCAAGACTAAATATTTTTGCCCCTGCAATTTTATTCTAACTTATTTTAAAAAAAAGTTTCTGCAATGTGGTTATTTGATACATGATTTGGATGACTTACAAGAATTACAGCTGCCCAACAAATTAGTAATTATGCCATAACTTTTCCCTCATCATCATGATTTTACTGAAATAACACAGAAACTAAGGTATTGCTTATTCTTACCTTTTAAGCTATGAAACACTGTTATAATGCTGCATGAAATCCCAGATCAGCTATGTTTAACATCATCCACGGTAACAAAAGTTTGGGTATATGTGTTAATCCCTTAAAAAAAAAAAAAAAAAAAAAAGCTGTTCTAGATTTGTCTCATCATTAACCTGCACATGAAAACCTGTCTTTTACTGTGAGGAAAATCCTGTCTCAACTGAGTTAGTCAGAATTTTGTTGTTGATTCACACAGGTGGATAATTGTCTAATAAATTAATTTAGGCAAAACTTGAATGTTGTCCTGGTCTTATTAAAATGCAATCTGAGAAACAATTGGGGGGATTCTGTTCTCTGAGCTTCATTTTTCCTGTCTCTGGAGGAATGGACCAACAAACTCTTCTATGTGAAAATTTCCTGCTGCTAGCAAAAGCATGTTGCAGATAACTGAAGAAGAGCACAATAACATAGTGGATATAAAATCTGTTGAGCCCCCTGGATCACCATCCCTTTTCACTGCAAATTCTTTGTTAATTGTAGCTTTAAGACAATATTCAAGAACCAGAACTAAGAGTATTTAAAGAGATCATATACTAACATGGCTTTATAGTGGTTTTAATTAATACATTTTAATCCATTCTTTATCAGAAAATCATCATCGACACTCATAGTGGCTGATTTATTGCAGGCAATTCTGCAACTGCAACATTTTAAGAACATTTCTAAAACTACGTATATTTTCTTTCTGTGATATTTTAAATTTATCAGGCTACCAACAAACAAATTCACTAGGATGTAAAACAATTTTTGTGATTCAACTTTCTCCAGCAGCACCTGAAGCTCTGTTAACTGATTCTTATCATTTACAGCACTTAAGAATCAACTGTAAAGAAGCCTAAGATTTAGTCCATTGCTTTTGGTCTAAGATTTTTATTGTTCTTTCTCCTTTGAAAGTCTGAGGAAGCTGAACTGTTCACTGTCACACACACATACACACACAGTTACCAGTCTGAGACAGAGACACTACAGCTGTCTGCCTCTAACACTGTCTTACAGTCACTGTGTCTGCAAAGTGTAAGTTACATCTTATTTAGGAAGATACAGGAAAGTTAGGAAAAGAAAGCAAAAAGGAGAATAGCGACAGAGGGGGGAGTCTGCTTTTAAACTTTGTTCACAAACATAATGAGAAATTTTGATGAAGTTCTGAAAGAGCAAATTAAAGTTCTAAAGCTTTAAATTAGAAATCTAAAATGTATTTGTTGCTTCAGTAAAGGCACCATACTTCAGTCTTGGGGGGACAAGAGATGAGCAAGAAATTTCAAGGATACAGGTGAGGAAACAGATTGCTGGTAATACTCAGCACATCAGAATCAAATCCTGAATGACTTCATGTAGAAAAGTAGTTTCTCATGCAACTCAATCATATCAAAACTTTCTCTGCACAAAAATGGTTATTGTGCATCATCCTCCATATGACAAGGCTGAACCCTTTTCCAAAAAGAAACAGCACATTTACCAGCCATTCCAAGGTCTAAATTGCATAATTTGCTGTTTATCCCACCCTCTCTCCAGACTGAAATTTATTTTCTCTAATAAAACTTCACTTATAAAACCTCCAGGACAAAAAGACCAGATCATTCTTGTCATTGCTAGCCAGAAGTCTTACTAGCGTTCAGGCAGAGGTTCTGATGGGTTT
>NW_010299106.1:0-32313 GCF_000700745.2 Antrostomus carolinensis | reverse complement strand
CCTATTGCTAAATATACCTTTTAGTGTAAAAAGTAAACTTAAGAAACAGGCTTGTATCTTGTCATCTAATTAGATCCTTTTCAAAACTGAAGTTCTCATTAAAGGAATGTAAACCTGTATCACCAATTTCAATATGGGAAAACTACTTAGGTAGACACAGGAACAGTAAGAACAAAACCTGAGACATTTATCAGTATGAGACCTGGAATTTAAAAAGTCTGATCCAAAGTCCAGTCAAGTCAATGAGGAAACTCCCAATAACTCAAATTTGTTTTGGATCCGGTCATAAAAAATAATATGATGCTAAGAATTGGCTTTTACCTTTTATTTGCATTTTCATTTGTGCTGTTTTCCAAAAACCTTAAAAACCCAAACCCCTAATATATGTCCAAAAATATTCCTTCTGGTTTAGTGCAGCAATCCTATTCTAATTAGATTCTTAAGCCAAAGTCCTAAAACACAGCAAACCTCCACAATTGTCTCTGACTCCTCAAAGAATTTTTAAAACACAAAATCTGTTGAAAAATCATTTTATCTGCATAAACTGTTAGACTTAAGCACAACTTTGTACTGGAACTGAAACAAAAACTCCTGATAATTTAACTATCTCATTTCACTTATAGAGGTTATTGTTCATAAATCCAGAGGCTATCAATTGCAGAGCTTTGGCAACGTTTAAAATAATAAATATTTCATTCAATATAGTACGTACCTGATTGACACTGAATAGGGTTTCTGCTCTTTAGAAATGTTCTGACAGCATTGCATGTCAGCAAGGTTTTCGCATAGCAATTCTGGATTTGTTTTCCTTCTTTCCTTTATCTCTGATTCTAAAGCAGCTGTGCCCACCACCAGTTAGTCATCAGATCTCAAATATGAATCTTTTCAAAGCAACGTGATGCCCGCTCATCAGTGCAAGATTACACAGATACTATCAGTGTTTCCTTTCCCTGTGAAGGCAAGACCTAAACAGAAGTTCCTCCTCCTCCTTTCTGACATAACAAGCTCCTGAATTTGTCGTTCACTGCAGTTAAAGCTCTTACATGACTGAATCATTTCATAAGCCAAGCATTCTCATATTTAGCACAGAAATATGAATGACTAACTAACCAGAAATTCTGGAGGCAAATACTTAGATTTTTAAAAAGCTAAACCAAAGTTTTTTTATCTTTGTCACAGGAAAACCTGAAACATAAATCACATTTGCTCTGAATCAGCAATGTATTAATCTTAGACATTTTGAACAGCATAATTAATAAACTAATTTGGCATTGTTTTTAAACACCAGATGCATAAACACAGATAAGGAGGGATTTTTTTTTTTAATGTAACTACATTCTTTTTTCAAATAAAGCAAATTAACTGGAAGCCACTTAAGGTAATATCTTTATTTAACCAAGTTAACATTTATTTAAGAAAAAAATGAAGACATACAGCAAGGTTCAATTCTCAATTATACATTGAGATTGCTTTCAAAATGCTTGATTAGTTGCACAGCATTAACATAATTTACTGTAGGGAAGCTGACATGCTTGTAAATTTGCTTGAATAAAGCCTCAAGTTATTAATTCTTGCACTTTAGACCCCCAAATACTTCTAAGTCTACTCAACCTTATGAAATCTCTTGTCTGGATTAGGAGATTTGACTGTAATCAATCCATGCAGGTGAAACAGTCCTGCCCCCTTTGCTATCAACAGCTCTGCAAGCACAGCCAGGACCAAACCAAGGTAGCATTACTGTCCATTCAGTCAGCCATTCCTGTAATTATTTTATGCTAATGCAATTTTTCTCAGCATCAGATGTGCCTTTTTACCTTGTTTCTGTGTTCTTTTCCTTGAGCCTACCCATCTCCTCTCATTACTATTTCGCAGGTCCAAACACAGCTGCTTTAACCTGAAATTCCTTTTGTTTTAACAGATAAAGCCTTTTGCAAGCTACAGGGGATTTAAATCTCTACTGGCAGCACTTTTTTATGATTAGTTCTTATATGGAGCTGGACCTATGTCTATCCAATCCTATTTATGCCTGTGGTAACCCTTAAACACTGTTTAAGGATGAGGTCATGCTCCCTACCATCCTCAATACCAATGGGATAGGAAGGTAAAGCTTCACTGCTTAATACTACAGAAGTGCACCTTAATTGTTTGCACATATAAGGGTGGCTTTCCCCTCACGTCCTGGCACAGCCCCTAAACCATCTGTACCAGGCCCTGATGCTGCAAGTCCCTTTACTCTAAATACCTGACCCTTGCCAAAACTCCCTTCTATTTTTAGCAACTGTCCTCCTGCCCCTTTCTCAAGACAGCAACAGAGATTCTACTGCTAAAGTACCCCTCATTTTCCACAGGTGGATGGTAAAAGCTTTTAAAGCCAGGAAGGACAGAGGGGATGTTACCCATATCCATCAGAAGAAGTTACACTTGTGAGGACTTCAGTGAGGTCAAGAGAACCTTATGGCTGTCTTCTCCCCATGAAATCTAGGGGAAGTCAACTAATTAAAAAAAACACCTGCTATTTTTGGGGGGTAAATCTACCAGTAGCTACAGCAGCCCCTGTCATCAGTCACATTACAGCACACCAGGTTTCTGCAGAAAAAAACTGTTCTGTATTTGACTGCCTTCAATAACTTCAAGAGGTATTGCCATGGGCATATCTAAGAGCTAATATACATGATCTGCCCGGTAGACAACCTTGACTAAGATCAGAATAATACATGTGCACCTCAGCAGAAGTGTCCACAAAACGCAGCTCTAAGAGGTGAAAAGGGAAAAAGGACTATGGATACCAAATAAGCAGTAGGAGCAGCATTAAGTAGTTACCTGTGAATTGTATCTTTCCTCTCCATTCAGATCTCTCAGTTAGGAGCCAAAGCTATTTTGGGTAATATAAACAAAAACCTTCAATTAAGGCAAATTGAGATTGTATTAAGGATTTTATGTGTTAGATAACCAGATGGAATAAAGAGTAACTAGATAAATGATCAGGAACAGGTTGGCAGTAGACAAAGAAAAATAAATCAAGTTCTCTTCTCTCTCTTTTATATATATAATGTTTCCTAAAACAATAAAATGAGAAGGCTTTTAATTAATGTATTTTCCTCATTTTTTTTGGGGGGGGGGAGGTGAGCATCAAGACAGGAGTTTCCACGCATAGAAAGGGATGATTAGACTCTGAGCTACAGTAGTTTGTATCTGGAGCAGCAGCTATCTAGCAGACATGTGGAACAGCTACAAGGAAACAATACACAAGACAAAAATAATCCAAATAAGATGTAGTTCAGGATGGTACAGTCCCCTGTGTGTGCAAGAGCATGAAGTAGAATACATTAGTGCCAATAGATTCAAAAAGCATGTTTTTTTACTCAAAGGTGTGGTAGTGAATCCAATGGGTAAATTTACCTACTTGATAACCCAGTCGCATCACTGATTAAAGGATTGTGTTTGGTTTGGGGGTGGGGGGGGATGGGTAGTGAGGGCAGGGCCACCTTGTGAGAGCGAAAAGCTCCCGCAGAAACCTCCCAGCCCAGGCTGGGCCAATGAGCACTAGAGAAACGCCTCTGCAAATCCATATTTATGAGGGGAAGGACTGTCCTGGAAAGAAGAAGGTAGAGAGAACCTGGAGGAGAGGCCATTGACCTGAACAAGACCATCGACCTAAACAAAGAGAGAGCTTCGTTGAAGGAGGAGAAGGAGGAGGAGGGAGAGGAGGGAGAGGACAGAGAACCTCAGACACCCAGTTCAACTGCATGGAGTAGGAGAAGGCAAAGGAGGTACCCTGCAGTCCATGGAGGTTCAATGGTGGAGCAGAGACCCATGTGTAGGCCATGGAGGACTCCACACTGGAGCAGAGAAGCTGAGCCTGAGGCAAGTATGACTGAATTGAGACCCCAGAGTCACTCACTGCCAGAGCAGGTGTGGACCCAAAGAGTGGGGGGTTAGTCTGCAGCCCGTGGATGTCCCCATGCCAGAGCCGGGAGCTGAGCCCGAAGAGCTCCATGACTCCAGGGGAAGTTTGCTTTGGAACATCTTGTTCCTGGACTTTCATGCCAGGAAGAGCAGCAGAGGTGAACTGACTGAACCCCCATTCCCTGTCCCCTGTGCCACTGTGGGGGGAAGGTAGAGAAATCAGGAGCAAAGTGATTTGAGCCTGGGAAGAAGGGAGGGGTGGGGGGAAGGTGTTGTAAGATGTGGTTGTTATGTCTCATTGTTCTACTCAGATGAATGGCAACTAATTAAATTGATTTTTCTTCCACAAGTTTGGGTCTGTTTTGCCCGTGACCATAACCTGTGAATGAGCCATCCCTGTCCTTCATTCCTAGTCCCATGCCCCCTTTGTTGTGTCTCCCATCCCATCTCACTGGGTGGGGGGAGTGAATGCACAGTGGGACCACATGGTCCCATGGTCAAACCACCACACGGATACATTTTGTCTTGTCCCAGTCACAAAGAGTTACTTATATCATTATCACCTAAAATTATTAAAGGCTGAGCAGCTCCTGGGACCACAGGATTCACCATGCCAACTGTATGCTGTATATAGTCTGTATACTCCCCAAGTAAATCACCAAGTTTTCTTTTCAGCATTCCCACTATATTTAGCACCCCAGGTCTCACAGTCACGACTTGCCTTTCTAGCAAATTCACACTATGTAAGCAATTTGAAGAGTGGCTTGACTTGAGGATTCACCTAACAATGAACCTTTTTACTATCTCCCACAAGTTTTAAAGGTGTTATAGTAAAAGGATCACACTGAAGGAGGAGTGAAGAAAAAGGGCCAGAACAGAACTGCAGAGGGAATCTTTTTGGACAATGTTCATCAGTGGTTACATGATATTGCATGCCTGTTGTTAAATTGCTGTGGCAATCTCCTTAAGGACACCTACTGATAGCTGTAAAAAAAAGCTGCACAATTTCATTGCAGTATCTCACATATCCATAAAAAGAAGTAAACTCTAAGGAAAAGAGGGATGCAAAATTAAATTTGCAGAAATAAACACTACAATTAAGCCTAAAAGAATTTGAAGGAAACCACCTTCCCCTGTATTATCCTGGACAAAGGTATATTCTCCTCATCACCTGTGAGTATCCAGTGGGTAGATACCTTATTTTGTTACCACAGCTTCCACCCCAGCACCATACACTTCATTCCCTAACTGGGGCCAAAAGAAATGAAAAATCGGTAACACCAGGGAAGGCTTATTTCCACTTCATACAGAAAAGCCTCTGTGAAAAATTACCAGCTTTCAATACAGCCACCTGGTTCACAGCACCTTCAAATGTGGTAAAGTTCTCAGCCACCATACTAGCCCCTCTCCTTGAGGCTCTTATCTTCAAGCTGAGCAGGGACATGTCTGGATGCTGCAATACACTCAGACTGCATCCCATCCTAGCTGCAGGTTCTGAAGGCCCACTCTTTTGAAGCTCAATGGTAGCAATAAGCAGCTCTGTCATTGCACTACGAAGAGACCAATAAACATATGGAGTCAACCCTGCTAAGAATTCATTCTTGCTTGCATTCCAAGGAATCCCTATCTTTCTGGTTTTATCCGAGTCTCTTATCTGGTAGTCTGGAACTAAAGAAAACCATTTCTAGTAGGCTCATGCTTTAGAGAGAGAGAAGAAAAAAAATTGAAAAGTTTTAAATGTTAAATATTAAATTATTGCAACATACATTTGGATTCAAGATTGCTGTAGTATTTTATTCTCTTTTCCATTAGTTGCCATCTTGGCAGCAGACAATTGAGGTCAAAGGCCGGAAGTCACTGGAAGAGCACATGGAACTTGTGTTTCTTGATTCCGCGCAAGGGAGAATACTCTCTTCCTCCAATTTACCTCATCCAATATAGGTTCGACATAGGTGATTTTGAATTCAACCTGATTTAATGTAGGGAACCTGGGTTTCCAGATACTCAACATGGATGCAAAACTTTTATAGAAATCATACATGAAAAATGAACCATATTATATCACACAACATATCTCCATAAACAACCATATCTCCATATCACTCGTACAGGATATTACAAATAGGAGATTTGTTCTGCTGGGTCCAAAGAATTTCCCCAACTGCCACAGCTCAAACTCCCTCTGCCTTCATTTAAGTCTTTTCAGATACAGCTCCCAGCCATGATTCATGGCCTTGCAGCATATTCCTGTATCTTCCCAGGGATGCCTGGGCCTTGAATATACTGCTATAGTAGAGCACATCTATTAGGACTCATATGTCATGAAGAAGCAATTGAGTTATTATACATAAATACCAATTTTCCTCTGAGATCCTAGCTTACTGACTGATGTTATGAAGGAGACAACCCTGCTACCTCAAAAACAAAAGCAGACCTTGTTTCTCCAGCCTTTCTGCTTCTGGAGAACTTGGCATATATCTAGAGATGAAGGAAAAAAAGTCCTTTCCACAGCATGAGCTCTTTCTTGCCCATACACAACCATGGTCAGGTCATGGGTGTGGGGGGGGGGGTTGTTTCTTGCTGTCCTGGAGATAAATGTCCTTTTCCTTCTCCTCCCTTTCACCTACCTCCTATGCCCTAACCTGCTACTTTTTCCCTAAAGCAATTCTTTCCTATGCACTGCACAGCTAAAGGCAATGGATTAATTTCTCATCTACTCTACAGTTACACTAACCGAATCTCTCTTTTGAGGAGGGTCTTAGCAATTCCTCTTCATTTAATCTAGTTACATTTAGTCTAGACAGGTTCAGAAAAAAAAAAAAAAGGACATATAATCATTATAGTGTCGGAGCCCCTGGAGAAGGCTACTTTCCATAAAGCCACAAAGAATCAGCAGAGATAGTTAACTACCTTACATCTACTCCGCGGGTGATATAAAATGTGAACTATGCAATTACAGAAGAGAACAAGTGCTATGAAGAACAAGACTGATGTCATACACCTGTTTATTAGATCTACTCAACCTAAGCTTGCAAATGACTGATGCCTCCTTTTTGTTATGATTTTATAAGAAGGGAGGTGATGGGAGGGTAAAGAATAGTTGGGCAAGATAGAGAAGGCCTTCTAGTGCAAAGCAATCACTAATGAAGTGGCTTTGGCATGGGATTGAAATATAATTGGTCACACCCACTGCTCTTCAATAGTTTTTCAACAGACAACAAGAACAGCTGCCCTTAATTCAGAGTCTCTCTTACAATAAAACTAATATACTCAAGCAAACTGAAATATATCTTCTTTCCTCAGCATACAACCTGAATCTAACTAGCAAAGCAAAGTTCAAGATGCAGAAGATAATGCCAGCGGAAGAACAAGAGAAGAGAGAGAGTTACAAAGCCACATGAAGTGGCTGGAAGATTCCCAAAGTATGTACAACAATTGAAGCAACTGAGCTTTATTCTTTGATCAATGCAGACACTTAAAAACAACTTGCCCTTTAAGGAGTCTGTTTAAAAAGAAATCAAACCACCACAAACACCACAGTGGAGAAAACTCCTGTTTCTTTTTTCAATGTCACCACAAAGAAGTAGACACAAAAAAATGGTGACTCTTCCCATATATCTTTTTAATTCACAGTTTTCTGAATCAAACCCCATTTTGCAGCAAGTTTAGTTCAACTTCCCCTTCAAAAATAACCAGTCTTCAATGGCAGCAGCTACTGGCTGAGGTCAGACTGGGTCATCTCCTCTTGTCTGACAGCTCACTGCCATCACAAGCAGCAGTGTCTCTCCCTTGCCTTCCCAGGTCACTCCCTGTCCCTTGGGCTGGCTCTGGAGCTCACCTGACCCGGGAGAAGTCACCCCAGCTTGGGAACTTTGCAGAAAGTTATCCTAGCAAAGGGCAAGGGATGGTGAAGGAGTTTCTTTCTTTTCCTTCCTTTTTTATCTCACTGCCAGGCTCTAAAATGAATCTACTCCTCGAGAGGTCAAACAAATAGCAAACCAAGAGAATGGCAAGGCTGCACAAGCAGGAGTGGGGGAGGAAAGATTGCTCCTTTGCCTGTCTGCAAACTGTTAGATCAGATCAGTTCCTTTCTTCCTTCTAGCTACAGCTGAGCCACTGACTGGATAAAGTTAGAGGATAAAATTACATTAAAGTCAGTCCACACATCCCAAACTACAGAAGAGTCAGTGCTCTCCCCAGAATCACTAGGAACCGTTGGTTCCTATCCCTCTTCACCTTGCTCCCCAGGCAAACCCTCTTTGCCACCCAGGGAAGTAAAACTACGAATAAGATCCAGCAAGAGAGCAAGATGATGGGCAGCAGGAGCCAGCATGAGCTGTCACTAAAACATTAGGGCATTCACTGCAGGGAGGTTAGACTACGTGACTTTTAGAGGTTCCTTCCAGCCCAAATTAGTCTATGATTCCATTATTATATTCTCTGGAGCTTGGAAGGCCCCGTTGCCACACTGTGTTGCTGCTCTCCCACAGCACACCACTGCACTCACTCCACTTCAGTTGCACTCTACACCAGCCTTCTCCCACTTCTCAAACCACATCCTTTTCCTACCTTTCTAAACAGCTGATCCATGACTGACATCCACTCACCCAAAAGAATTGCCTTCCTCCTTCTCTTCCCATTGCCTCATAGCACAGAGAAGGGATCCAGATTAAAACTTATCTGGTGGGAAAAAATAAAAACCAATAAACAAAAAAAGCCATCACTTTCTTAAGGAAACCAACAAATAGCAGAATTCTAACCTAAAACAGTTCTCCATAATAAATGCAGTAATAAAATGTAAACACCATATTCAGTGGAGCCACAAACAATAGCATCTTATATACATTGCTGTTTTACTGAGAAGCTTTAGAGCTGAGGTGCTCTGATGCACAGACAGAACATTTTTGAAGGGGTTAAATTCCTACAGTGGGGACATGACTTCTGCATCCTCCCAGGAAAGTAGCTCCAGATTTTCAATGAGCATAACTCTTGAGGGATGGAGGACCTAGTATATTCCAAGACTAATCAGGTTTGCTCTTAATCCAGAATCACTAGGAATTTAGGCAACATCTTAAATGCAAATAGGCTTTAAATGTAATATAATTTTAGAGAAAATCTGCTGCCAGTGTGTTAACAGAGGACATGTCCTTTTCACCTATTACTCTGCTAAAGCGAATGTAATGGGGGAAAGGGAAGTGCCAGAGTCTGATTTGCTCAAACTCCTGAAAAAATAAACTGTCAAGAAAAAACCCCAACAACTATAATTTCAAAGAAGTCTGGCTAATCCAGTTGAGGGGATCAAGAAGCATAATCAGCTGGGTGACTGGCTGCTGTTTCACACTTGCTCTGTTGAACTCTGTCCTGTTGCCTAGCTTCTCAAAGCTGGAAGGATTGGACTTAGATTCCCTACTTGAGGCAGGGGTAGCAATGGGCAAGAGAGTAGCAGCAGATAAGCAACTGGACCACTCAGTTTTAAAAAAATCACCTAGCACTACATAATACATTCAGAGAATAAAATCCAGTCTTTGGAGTAATTTGTCTTAACTGTTTTATCCCTTTTTCCAGAAGAAGCTTGCTTCTTACGCTTTAACATGTTAACTCAATAAGGTACGAGGCCAGACAGTAAAGGGAACTGCACCCTTCAGCACTTCTCTCATATTCATTCCTGGAGCACAGTTCAGGGAGAGAAGGACTATGTTGTTCAGTTCAGCATTACGAAGTTAAATACAGAAGATACACAGCACCTAAGTGAAGACTGTCCTGGTGAGCTCAGTTGCAAGATTTCCAAACTACCACACACCTACTGTTTTTAATCTAAGTGCTCATTGAACAATTTTGTTGTGTTTAAGGTCAACCTCTGTCCTAAGCCTACGCTTTTATACTATGTGGGGTCTGCAGTTATTTCTCTTTGACTGTTTACTTGCAGAATACATATAAAACACTGTTTCTCCAATTAGAGCAGCAACCAATAAGTTCTTTTTACTCTTCCTGAAATATTTTGCACAAAAAGATCCAAGCAATTTTTGTTTTTCTCTCAAGCTCACTGTAGAAGCACTTCTCTTTTTATTTGCCTCTTTCCTTGCTTACCCACCCACTCACAAGCAGATCAAAACCTCCCAGCTTGTACCTGCATTCCGAGTGGTCTCAGAAGTAGCTTCCCATGTTCCAATTACTGTTAAACAAAGGGGCACATCATTGTTCCCACTTTAAGCCAGAATGGAAAGCAACTAGCACACCCATCAGCTTCAAGGAGATTTTTAGCCAGCCTTGAAGGCTGTGAAAAGCAAGAAGCAACAATGGTTAGTTTTCAGAGGGCATCTTCCATCTAAAAGTCCAATAATGCAGAGTACACTTGAAAGGATCAGGGCCTGGACACATAAAATCAGCACCCAAAATTGAGAGAAACTTGACATTTTAACCTTAATCTCTTTCTGTCAGTTTCCTCATCTACAAGATGAAGGACAGAGCTCTGAGAGATCCTCATGTGAAACCAGGAGGCAGGAAGAAAGAGGAAAGGACATTCACAAAATCCACAGGATTGTGAAAACCGAAAACAGCAGAGACAGAAGTCATTTACTTCTGCAGCACTAGTTCTGAATGTAATAAAGAGGGTGTTACAGACTGGCAGCAGTGGCTCTAGTTGAGTGCAAACAGCTTTCTTACTCATCTTTTAAAGCTATTTTATCCTGAATAGCCAAAAAAATCATGAACATTAGAGACATTTCCCCAATTAATTTCCTATTTTGTCAGTCTTTGCCCAGGCAGCGTTATGCAGAGATGTAGTAATTGTGGTGGTAGGAATTAGGAAGGAATAGAACAGGCCTCTCAATAGAGGCCCATGCCTGAACAAATTTAACGCATAAAATAATGACTCTATTCAATTATTCCATGCAGATGAAACCTTTGTAACATGCAAACTAAACACACTTGGCTAGTTCATCTCTTTCGAGAGATTTAGAAAAAAAAGTCAGAAGTGTGTATATATATATATATATAGATAGATAGATAGATAGATATGAAGATTTAAGATCTAAAGATGTATCGAGTCTAGGGCTAACAGTGAAATTGCCAAGAAGACAATACCAGAGTCCACTGCCTGAAGAAGAAAGAAAAACATCAGAAATGGATTAGGGAGAGAAATATAGGGATAAAAGGCACAGATATTCACCAGGTTGTAATTTTTTTGTGTGTTTCTGTGCGTGAACTAGAGAACAAAACTCTCTTTACTCCTCCTGTCTCCCTGCCTCCCTACCTGCAATATCCTCAAATTTATTCCAAAGTCTCCAGTTATATATATCTGGATTTAAAATTATTTCTGGCAACGTTTCAGTCTAGTGGGTACTGAACATACTTTAAAAAGTCCCTCAACCATTAATTGTCCAAACATATTAGGAATTTAGCATATAGTCCCAGCTTGTTTTATACTAGAAAAGACCTCTGGGCTTTTGCACAGCTCATCCCACTTTCTTACTCCACTGACAAAGAACTATTTCATGCAATTGCAGTCCCACTGGAGAAGAGCACACCACCAATTAAATGAAAGCTTCAACCAGTTCTCACAAGGGTTGTCCATGCGAGACGAAAGCAAAGGAAAAATTTCTCTTCCTGGCAAGAAGCAAAAGGCACACAAGGATCTGTATTTCATGATCCTTCCCCTCAGTTTCTCATCACATCTCTGATTGGATGACACTAGAGGGGCATCATCTCGCAAAGCTGAACTAGGATCAATATTGACAAGCACTCATGAGGTTTTTTTGAGAAGTTAAACTTGAACACATTAGGTCCTTTAACTATTGGAAGTGCATATGCTCAAGATGGCTAAACAGAGCTCCTAGGAGCTGTAAGGTTTTAACAGTGACAGCATTTTGGATGACTGAAGTAGATTTATAGAGAAGAAGGAGGCTGGAGGAAAAGTAGCTGCAGCTACCTGTATATCTCTAAGTGACAGTCACTCATCTCCTGGGACCACAAATAAAATCTAGAAATAACAGTAGCCTTTGTCCTGTTGCATCTTTACCATGCTGATTTCTGTTTCAAGCAAACAGTCTCTGGAAGTCGCTGGAAGATCATGGCCTATAGCCAGTTGCTGAGATGCAAATACGAGAGTCTTTTATTCCATCTCTGTTTTGCCTCTGTGCTCTCTACTGAAACTTCAGCAGGTGCAAAAACCAGGAGATCTTTCTTCAGCACTCACTGAATTGCTGTTGTTGCTGAGTAATGCACTAGTCACAAATCTGAACAAGAAACCACACCAGGGCTAGGGTGTCTGAAGGAGATGCTTGCAGGCCAAGGCAGCAGATCTCTCCTAAGAATGCTTTGAAAGATAGCCACTGGTAGCCACCCCTCAAGGCTGGTGGCTGTTGCAGAAGTACCAGGAGGAACTGACTGGATATTGCTGGTTAATCCACTCTCCTCCAAATGTTAAAATAGATATTTTTTAAAAATGTATTCAGCACTGAAAGAAAAGCCTGTAATTCTGAAGCAGACAGATTTCTATACAACGTATTTGCGATGTTCACATTTTTTCTGCCAATGCCTTGTGCAGTCTTGGAAGAAAGAGAACAATGAAGGATGCTTTTGTGTAATTTACATGGTTAGTTTCTGGTTGATATTTAAACTATTTCTTGCACATGCATTTTACATTCTGCATTGCTGATCAGCAAATTGCATTCAGCATCTAATTTCTTAAAAGGCTTCCTCTGTCAGGAAAATGTTCCCACTGTAATAGTGATATTTTATCCTATCAAAAAAATGATTAGGCTAAAACATCTTAGTAGATACCATAAACTACCCAATAACATCAAAAATTGAAGATGTACAAAGGCTATTCAATTACTCAGGAAACTTCTAAATTTTCAGGTAACAGAACTCATTTTCTGCTTGAATGAGTAATCAAGGAAATATCATTTTCTTTTATATTGATCACGGTATAAGGCACAGCCTAAGGACAGGAACATAAAATGGTCTATTACATTTTCTTTATTAGTGTTAGAAAATCATTTTCAAAACTATTTCACTGTTTTTTTTTTTTCTGGGAAAGGAACCTCCTTTCTAGATATTTTTGTGCCCTGTCTCTAAATTCTTAGCTGTGTGAAACTGGAATGGCATGATCTCTCTGAGAAGTTCTGTCCCTGCTGAAGTCAGTGGAAGTCCTACCATTAAATTCATTGGGGCCAGGAGTTCTACTTCCATATGAGATTAAACTGCAGGAAAATTACCATTCAAAATCCAGAATAATCCCAAAACGTTACTGTCTAGGCTTTACTTGCATTCTATGCCAAAAATAACCAAGGAAGAGCAAGCACAAACAACATATTCAGGTTACCAGCATCCAAATACCCTGAAGCCAGTTAGCTGAGCTCACAAAAACACTTGAAGTTTTATATCACTGTCAGAGGTTCTGGTTTGCAGGCTGCTTGTAGACTACTTCTATGCCCCAGGGAAACTAAAACCACCCCTGGGATGCTAGAGGGCTGCTAAGAGCAGCCCCAGCAGTACCAACCATCTTCTTTCCTTTGACTGCACCCACTTGCCCAGATCCACTTGTGTCACAGGGTGAGTACCTCATGTGTAGAGCACTACTATGCCAAACTCCACTCTTATTAATGAAACAGTCTTGATTAAACACATCTTCCAGAGCGGGGATGTACTATTAACATATATAACCAGAAACATACCAGCTTGAAGGTGATCCAAAAGTAGCAAAAATATTTTTCCCCAGAAGTTGCAATTCATAGCTTTGGGTAAACAGACTATTTTACCAGGATGTAGCATGGAATAATAATAGACTTGCCTATTATTTCCTAAGTTGCATTTTTGGGAAGAAAACCCACATGTATTAGACCTACATGTAAAAGACCTAATTATCTCCTGACTCCAACTTGCACTGATTTTGCTTCGACTTCATTTTAGTTCCTTCCAATTTCCTATACTGTGAAAAGGGGATTAGGCTACTAAGACAATTTATACAATCTTAATTGGAAAATTACACTGTAAATACTCTCCATGTTCTGGAATATGAGATGTTTAATCTGGATACAAGTTTGTTTAAACAATTGTCTAAACTGTGAGTGTTTTCTTGTTGCCTATAAGTGATCCTAAAATATTCCACAGAGATTATAATTCCTAGGTTTCTTTCATGAAAAGCCTAAGGAATGTTCCTTAATACAAATGTGTTTCCACTGGATAAGAAGATAATAGTTATCAATAATAAGTGAGAACCTGTCCATAGGCCAATACTTCCTGATTTTTCTTTCTTCTCCTAGTAATATATTTGAAGTTCTTTGGTACATTTACAATTACAGTAACTGGATGTTTTTCATCCAACAGGTCATATTCCCAGAAGTAAAAGAAGAGCAGTGAGGCAGAGATAAGAAAGATATTGAACATTTTATTTCTCATAATGAGAAAAAAATATTGCTCCTGAATACTTGCAACAACTTTGCATCTCTTACAATCATCATTATCCAGCTGCATCTGAAGATGCACCCTACTTGATAATAAGGCTGCTTGAAGCATAAAATTCATCATAAATATGTATACATACACACATACATACATGTATTTTTTGCTTCCTTCTACATATAGTTCAATATCTAATTCTAAGTATTGCAAGAACAAAAGACATCCACCCAGATGTTTCTCAGAGTTTTTGGATCGCCAGCTGGTCATTTGTGATAATTCCTTCTTCTTCTACTTCCTGTTCAGACACAATGGAATGGGAGTCATGAAAACGTGCAGATAAACAGGCAAGAGAAGGAGGGCTTTTTTCTGAATACTGCTTGGTTTTTTTAACAACCAGCCTCCCAAAGTAAGGATGGCAGTGTAAGAACTCAATTAGGGGACCAAATGCAAGTAAGTAAAAGGAGTATACTTCAAAATAAATCTCAAAATCTATATCTAGATGAGATTAGCATTGCAATTCTAGAAGTGCTATCAAGCAAACAACCATCCCTCTCTCATTTTGTACTTCAAATGGCTTAAGGAAAATACTCTGATTTTGTAATATGCTTTGAATTTAGAGATTTTAAAATTTGTCACACATGGAAAGAATGCAAATATTAATGAATGCATTACATTAAGCTGGGCTACGGGACTGAAGTCTACCAGGAACTGCTAGAAGTCCAAAGGCTACCCATTCATGGAATTCAAAGCATAAGAAAAATCTGTGCAGTTCTTCACCATTTATATGATGGAAAGCTTACCAAGCATATGTTTTCTCATGAAATTTGACATTCACTTGCTTGTACTGCCCTGGATCAAAATAATCCCATCACAAAATACACAGGAAGAATTAACAAATAGTTTCTATACTATAATTTATGTAAACTACCACTGCAGATATTAAAGACATATATTCCTGAGACCTCAGAAATGCCTAACTTGGTCACAATATTTGAGACAGAGACCACAGAACTGAAAGCAGCATAGAATTTACCTAAAATAACAGTGTCTAAGATTGGCATAGAGCAGAATTGTAGGATTTCTGCAAAACCACTGGTCAGTGAAGGATAGTGTCAGAAAGTTAATTGGAATGCAGTTACAATTCAGAGATCCTGATGTTAATTCCTCTCTTTAGGGTTTACACGTATTCTTCACCAGCTTTAAAAATGAGACCATATGGGATGACATTAACCACTTTAAAAGATTTTAAGATTTTTTTTTTTTCCCCCCAGTTTGACAGCTGTTCTTCTGGAATATATTCTTTTTCTTCTGAGGTATTCACAGCTGTTCTTCTGGAATATATTCTTTTTCTTCCTCTGTGAGGTATTCAGATTCAACAGCAACAAGAATGAACCTCACTGACTCCCTGGCAATTTCAAAGAAAGCTGATAGTCTTTGAGAAGACATTGATATGGACCATAATATCACTGCTGGTGGTACCTGCAGTTTGAGGTCTCTCTCAAAAATTAGACCTGGGCAGTCAGACAGAAGGAAAAGCTTAGCAAAAAAAGATGGTACAATTACTTCATTTCCTGGGTTTTGAGTTCCCTTCTCTGTGTTTTATCCTCCAGAGCATTTCCTCTGACTAGATCCACAACTACAGCTATTTATTTTATTATATCTTTTCTGAAGGTTTGCTTTCTTGATCATGCTCACAAGTTATTTTTAACTCCCCTATACGTTCTGAGAAGGAGGAATGTTAGAAAGATATCATAGCAATGAGTGTTGGCATAGAAAAATCGTAAGACTGAAACGGGGTAGAACAGTGAGAATAAGAGAGTCATTTAAGAAAAACAAACATAATTTACAGAGATATTCTAATAATCCTGCTCATAAGGTATATTTATTTTCTGAACCTTTGGTCAGTTTTCATCTCTCTACATTTCACAGGAAAAGAACCTGTTTTCTCCTTAGCTTAAAACATGCCTGATATTTTAAACACCTGCACTCTTGATATAAATAAATAGAAAGGCAATGGGAAAGAGAGGTAGTCTATGTATTGCAAATAAGAGTAAAGCCAGGCATAGAATCCAGGCTCATATTTTGATCACTTGAAACTAGTGCCCATATCATCCCAATTCTGATTTTACTGAACGTTATTTCCTGACATCCAGGTTGCTCTCATGCTAAAAAACCCCCATGGTTTGAAAGTTCTAATTCATTCTTTAAGCTACTTCCAACATACTTATCTAATGTTTACATCTGATGCAACCAATGCATTTATGTTAAAGCACATTCTCTTCCTGACAGATTCTGTGGAGCCAGGAAGCTGTAGTGAACTAGTGAATGCAGTTACTTTCACAGCAATGTGCTCGTAACAGTAGTGGGATGAAAGCAATGAGATTGCTATTAGAATGATTTTTAGGATGAAGGATCAAGATTGTTTTTAATTAAACCTCTAAAATTGTTCTTCGTTCATTGTTTAAATCTTTGGATAAACCAACTCCTGACTGCCTTTTAAAGGAACAATACAGTTTTTGTGACTCCTCTCTTAAACAGTACTTTTCTTCTGAAATGCATTGTATCTCTCTTTGTGACAAAAACCATTCTTTCAGGTTGCTGAAGTCTCTTAAAAACTCCTTAAGCTACCATCATATGAACAGAGAGTCAACTTGTATTAGCTAGAGCACCCAAAAACTGTTAATAAGCTTGTAAGGAGTCTCTTAAGAGACCTTAATGATTTGCTTTAATAGCAATACAGAGAAAAAAAATTACCTGGCTCTTTTTTTTCCTCATCTTGCTATTTCTTCAAGTGTTCTTTTGGCTGAGTTCAGCTCATTAGTGACTGCTTTCAGCATACACTGTCTTCATCTTTTTCTATTTCATAATCTGTGGAGACTTGTTCTGTTTTCAAACTGAATACCTTTCCAGATACTTCTTTAGTCTTCTAAAATCCTTACAAAAAATGTTGGATTCTGCTGTGATTTTTTTTTTCTGCAAAATATATTTCATAAAGATGGGAAATAAATCAGAAATTGCATTCAAACATTCGAATTGTGAACAAGGAACTAAATTTCCCAAATTAGTGGCTTTGTCAGACACATCTTTGGTGTAATTAATCCAATAAGCAGTTTAAAGTGGAAAGAACAAGATGGGGTAAATCTTCAAATGATTATCTAAATTTTGAGAAATGCGTAGGTGCTAGAAGAAACAGACATGTACCTACTGATTTGCCCAAAGCACCTATGGTCAAATGGAGACATCTTGTTCCAGCTGATACAGATTTGCATTAAAATATTAAATCTGCATCAGCTGATCGCATTTGCTCACTGCTGTAACTTGGGTAACATTGTACTCAGTCATCTGCCTAAAACTGTCTGGCTTGGTGCTACTGTGTTAGCAATCTGCAGCAATGTCCTCTGTCTGGTCAGGAAAAGAGGACTGCTGTACTCCATGTTCAGATTGTAAATCGAGCCTGTAGCTTTTGATTTGGCATCTTTCTTTCACTGAGCTATTCGTGAAGTTTCTCAGTGCTGTTGTGAGTTTTGAGGTTCTGAGAAGCTTCCAGCATTCAAACAAACTTGTTGCCCTTCATCTTTCTATTGTATTTGTTTATCTGCTGTTCTGCACATTTACTCCCCTCCCCTTGGAAACCTTAACCCTATTATGAAAATTAATTTTTTACAGCATATACTATGAAAAACTTGAATTCCTCCTGTTAACATTTGAACCCTCTTCCCTAAAACAAAGACAACCTGATGAACAGGTTTGAATGAAAGGGCAGGATGACACAGTTGCTTCTCAACAGACATATATTATTATTATTCCAAAGTGACTTCATACATTTATGAATTTACAGTTTTAGTAACAGTTAATGGTTTATATGATGTTTGGGAAGTAAACTAGAGTTGTTTCTAAGAACTGAAAATATCCTATTGCTGTAGCAATCTCTGAGAGAGAAAAGCAGTCTGTTCCTGTTGTAAAACAGTAGGAAGACACAACTTTCTTCCACGATGAGGCTCATCAGAAAAAATACTGCCAAAGACCTGTGTGGGATTCACGTGTGGTGTACTCCCTCTCTACTCTCAGGTAAGATTACCAAAACCAGATTCTTTTTTCAGGTCTACTGATCAGATTTTTCATCTGAAGTTTGCTTCAAGAAAACTTGAAGGAACATACTGTTGCCTTTTTAGTAGTACTTTGTGACCCAATATTTTATCTGAAGTACTTGCAGATTAAAGTTACAGATTTTTGTACCCTGTAGGAAGGGTTTGCAGTTGAAAGAGGAATATATTTTTGTATTTTTAATTTTAACTTACGAGTATTCATTAGATCCATACTCCAGTTCTCAATGTCTTACCTTTCTGCTCATCGAGTTCCTATATGGTTTCCCATGGAATCACAGCAACTGACACAAGACTACCACGGCCTGGTAATATTGATTCACCACCCTAAGACAGGAAGAATCAATCAGACTGGATTTTGCATGTGAAATTCAAAATTTACACTGACTTTCCCTGTAGATTAAATGTGCAATTGGTACTGGCAGAGATAGTCTGGTCTTGTTCATTGAGCTCCTCCACTTTTCCCAAGGATGCAATAAGAACTCAGGTCTCTGTTAAACTAACCTCCCTCATCTGCAGCACCCACTACCTTTCTTCCATGTGTGTTGTACAGAAAACATGACAGTAAACAGCATTAAATTAATTTTACCATTGTTCTAGCCAAGATTACTAAGAAATCAATTAATAGTCTCTTTTAGAAATCTGCTTAGCATTTTCCTTCCTTTTTGAATCCCCTTGTCTTTAGGACATATTATCTCAAATAGATTTTATGCAAAGACATTGATAGTGTTTACTGTATATATAAGAAATGTCATCAAAAATTTAATGCCAAAGCACCACACTAGAAACAGAAATACCTTGATTCTATTTGATTATTCAGTTAAATTGAGTTAAGAGATGTACCTAGGTATAAAGAACATAATCATATGTTCCTCTATACTCTGCATAGCTGCAAAGGGAACAGAGAAGATGGATGCAGGCAGAAGAACCCTGAAATCAACAGAAGTACCATGTGTGTTTTACTCCTTATCTTCTCATAGACCCACACATAACACCCTAGAAGAAATGGATGTATGTAACTGTGATCCTGTGAACTGGATGAAACATCACAGAACGTAACAGGCAAGAGAAATAATGAGTAATGAACAATATTGAAAAAAAGCACTAAAGGGAAAAATGCAGTGAAAGTAAAGCGTAACAGAGTTTCCAGTTCATTTGCTCACTGGGCTATTATTTTGCCTTGTCAAAATCTACTGTCTTTCCCTGGAACTGTTGAGTGTTTTAAAACCCCTATGAAATTTGAGAGTTGCCAGTGCCTTAAGAGCTGGTCCCCTCCTGCTTTATACCTACTGTCGCTGCCTCATCAAGGCTAAATACAGTGTAAATTAGGCCAGTGGGATGTCAGAGCTGCTACTGCTAGAATGAGACAGTGGCTTTAACAAGGTCCACACTACTCTCTCTTTTGAATCTTGTTCTCTCTATATGCAAACTTTCCGCCTCAAGCTTTTTTTCCACGTGTTTTGAATTTTTGAAGTACATCCCTGTCTTTACAAGTTGTCCTCAGAGCCTTGTTGTAGGTATCTCACTGCTATTCTAGACAACAGGTTAGTGATGGATTTTTTTTTTTAAACAACTGAATAATTTAGGCCATCTGGCCAAACCCCACTGTTGAAAGCAGGGTCCTCTGGAGCTATATTTTGACTGCTCAGGGCAGTCAAATTCTGAGTATCTCCAAGGACCAAGGTCCAGAACCCTCTGGGCTGCTTGTACCAGTGCTAGTTCAGTCTCATAATGAAGATTTTTTCTCCTTATATCTGATTGGAATCTTCTTTGCTGCAATTTGTTTCTCTTGCTGCTTGTTCTTTCATTGTTCGCACGAATGGAGAGTCTGGCTGTATTTTCTAGTGGATGTTTACAGAGGTATTTGAATTACATGAATTAGATCATATCTTTCTCTTCTTCGGGCTGAAAAAACCCTGCTTCTCCTCATGGGTCATTTGCTCCATCCCTCGCATCATCTTGGTGGCCATTTGCTGGGCTCAACATAGGTGGCTAGAAGGCTGCTACAAAGCATGACTTCTCTCTGGTACTGGACACCCTGGTTCCCTCATGGCATCTCTCTTTCAGGCTGTTCACCTCTAAAAGCATTTACAGACCATCTTCCTTGTAAACAAATCCATGCAGGAAGAGTGGAGGGAAGCAAGAGCTATCATAGAAGCTTTTTGCCACCACAGATAAAGCTTCAACAGGGTAGTGCAGGGGATACTCTGCAGAAGGGTACGCCCATGTGTGCCTGCATCCAGTTTTTGCTTACAAAACTAGACAGCTCAGTGACCAAAGGATGGCAACACTTGCCAGTTAACTAGTCATTCCCCACCTGAGACCACATTTCATCGGGCAATTTGGTAGCCATTTGCTTCCAGACTCTCAATTAACGGCAAAGTGAGAATGCTGTCCTGCAAAAACACTGGATAAAAGAGTGTGCTCTGTCTTTATTAATCTGCTTTTGCAGAGTGGGGAAGTGAATACCCAGAGTCCTCCTATATTGCTCCAGAAGTCAAGGAGTTCAGGAATAATGGACTGCAATAGCCAGGGAAATCAATTACCCACTTTGTTACTTATTCTGTCTCCTATCAAAACAGTCACCACTATATCAAATGGTATACCTGTACTTCAGAGATATTCACTACAGCTTTACTAAGTGCCAGTTCCAGGAGCATCTAACTGTAATAACTTGGTGTTTCACATGGCCTTCATTTCTCTACCAAGAAGTTCTCACCTCTCTGATGCCATGGCTAGTTGGCTTCCAGTGAGTATGCACGAAGCTGCCGTCTGCAATGCAGGCAAACACTGAGGAAAATAAAACTATTCATAATGTTTCAGCCTAGGTGTCCAATATTAAACAGTATTGCTAGTATCTTCCTGGTTACCAGCAATTTACATCGTGAATTCTAAAGTCTGCATAATTATTTTTAATTGTCAGCAGATGCTATGTTAATTTGTGTAGGAGTGCATTTCATTTTAAAATTTCACAAAAAACTGGCCATGAGTTTATTTTTAATTTGAAATTTTTGAAAACAAGAGTAAATGCAATAGATTAAATGTCAAAAATATTGCTAAATACCTTATTAGCTTTAGTGTAGTTTCATCAAAATTATATTACTTAATTACTCATCTGCTTCTTTTTTAATACAGTGGGGAAGAGGAGGAAAAAAAATCATTGAGAAAATGTTATTTAAGTACTTTCAGGAACAACATAATTAATGAAGGGATCTTTTCATAATCTGATAGAACTAAAATTAAATCAATGACATTTCACCAACTCTGAACTTTATTATTCTAGTCACAAAGTAAATATTTTTTTTAAATACATTTGTAATTTAAAGCATAGTGATCCATTACATGCTTATGTCTATCCCTTCCCCGTGAATGTTATTTGAGAGCATAGTATCTCTACTGACACTATGATCACATTCCACAAACTGTTTTTAGTCTAAAAACTACAAGAGAATAAGTTGGTTTTTTGAGGACACTACAGGAAAGCAAGAGAAGGGAAAAGACTGATAGTGCCAAGGAAGAGAAACAAAATTTCCTGACTTCTAGGAAGAAGGAAGAAGACATAATGGTTTCCTGTGAAAAAGCAAAATGAGGAAATTCCGAAGATCGTGTGTGGGACCATGAAGAAATATGAATTATTACTTGAGTTATAATAATTGGTGCATCTTGCTGTTATACCAGCCATAGTGGGTACCATTCTTCCTCAGGAAGCAGACCCATTGCATGTGTGGTTTGAGGCTGGGAAAAGGAGTAAGCATTCCTCCAACCAGAAAACCTGTAGTGCCCTGGGAACTGGGCTAGAGTAAGGATTAAGGAAATTTTCAGCTCTCCACTTCGTCATCCTCCAGGAATGAGTGCCTCCGAGACTGGTCTTTGCCATCAGTACAAAGCAGCCTGCTTGTACAGCAAATTTAGGGAGGAGTTATGAGGCTTGCAAGGACTACTCATGCAAATGGTGTGCATGGCAGAAGGCCCTGCCAAGAAGCGGTGGTGAAGTTGTGTGGGACAGCAGGCTTCTGTGACGTACTCCTATCAAAACACAGTGTGGACATCAGAGGCAGGGAACAGAATGAACACAGCTGGCTTGAACTATTTGGCTCTGTGAACCCATAACCGGGTTTGGGCCCAGAAGAAAGTAGAAAGGGATTCTATAGTTCTCTAGTTTGAGCTTCTTCCAGTGCAGATCCAAAAAACACTTGTGCTCCAAAAAACACTCTCACTTCTCTGTCTGCTGGAAGTATATACCAATGAAAAGAGAACATCTTTAAAACAAGACCTCTTTCCATAATAAAGCTACCTTACACAAAAATATTTGGTAGAGGCTATAAATGTCTGGAGATTTTGTATTAACACTTTGCTGTAAAATGCATTGGTTTGATTTTTGGCGTTATTTCTAAAATAGAGATAGTGGAAGTAGACGTCCAAATAACACTGATTTATTGTAATAATTTTAGAAAGGGTTTTCAGGGAAAATTCTTCCATCTTACCTTTTCTTCATAATCTGTGATGTTTCACTATGGGTGAATTTAGCCCATTGTCACTCTGGGTTACAAAAAACTAATAGGGCAAACATTTGGAGACTAAGAGTTTTTCAAAACAATCATATTTCATACAGAATATATTGCTTTCAAATTGATCAGAAAGGCTGAAAAGCAGCAGGGGGATGTCTGCCACATCTATGTGAAGTCATTATGTTCAATATGAATCTCACGTGTGGAGAAAAAGGAAAGAAGAGAACTGCTGTAGCAGGCATAAGGGAAGCCTGAAAAGGAAGAAAGGTTCACTGAAGCAAACCTCACATATTCTACTGAAACCTTCCCTTTAGTTTTTCTCAAAAGCACGTGGCTAAAAAGCAGTCCAAATCTGCCCAAATGTTTATGAATTTTCATGATGCTGAAGTGAAGCAGAGAACAGAAACAAAGACTCTTTCAGAAAAACGCATGTGATTCTGTACGTCCTATTTTGCCAACTGATGTAACTGCAGCACTTCAAATCCTTCTACTGGAAATAATTTATATTGCAGAATTGCAGAAAAGTGATGTACCCAGTGTTAAAAAGAAGATAAAAGTCTGCATTTGAGAATTTACTATAAATCCTAAAGGAAATGGCAATTTAAATTAGACAGATCCATCTTGCATATTTCTGGAATCTTCATTGCCACAGATTTATTATATCATTTTTTAGCTGTTTTTGTCTCAATCGGTCATGCAGCTGTTGCTCAGGAGTGCAGCCAACCGAGACAGGCTCTGGGTAGTTTTAGTCTTGTCCTTGGAGGCAAACAGAGTTTTAACTTATTGCTTTTTTTTTCCTCTTCATGTGGAATTTTGTGGAATTAACCTTGGCAAATATTTTGCCTGTCTCTAGGAAAATATTGTTCCTTTCAGTATTTTGCATGGTCAGTACAGCCTCATCTCTGTCTACAGTGTCAAATTATATCAAGGCATTGCTTCTCAGGCTAAGATGGTCACAATCAACTAACACCAACTTCACTCAGAAAAACAGCAAACAGTTTCTTCTGCCTACTAAATAGTGTATGTTACTGCTGTTTTCTAAGAGAAAGATTGTGACTTTGTTGCATTTGTTGCTAAATCTTTTTATTACTCTTAAATACACCAGTATTCCCATAATGCAATTTTCATAGGAAAGTACTCCCTTTTCTTGCAAGTTGCACATCTCCAAAAAGGATAAAAACTTTTTTCTATTTCACTATCTTTTGATTTTTTATTTTATAGGACAAAACCAGAATGTTTTCCTCATGAGTGAAGCAAGGATAGCACCTATACTCTGCTCTTTACTGCAGAATTAGTTCCAGGACCCTCCTGCATCACCCAGTACCCCAACAACTTTTTAACCAGGAAGCATCTGCACACTAAAGCACTTTCTGTTGTGTGATGTGCACACATCTGCGCATCACACAAGAGAAAGTGACCTACTGTTGAACTTGAGAACAGCGAGTACTATGCCTTAGAAAAGTACTTCCTTTAGCATCGACAGGTAGCAGTTCAAGGTACCATAAATTAATGTTATTTTTCTCACAAGTCAAAAAGAGCATCTTCTTTCCTTTTATGCTCAATAACATAGCCCTTCACAACTATGCTAGCCAACTGATAGTTATCAGGAGAGGTAAATAAGAAGTATTTCCTAGCTTTTCTTGGTATCACTTGTTGTTCAACGAAGCCAGCTGCTGCTGCTTGTTCCTTTTACCGTACTTCTCAAAGTAAAGTCACTTCAGCTTCCCTACTGATTTTAAATTTAATTTCACACACACAGAATCACAGAATGTCGGGGATTGGAAGGGACCTCAGAAGATCAGCTAGTCCAATCAACCTGCTGGAGCAGGAACCTAAATGAGATCACACAGGAAGGCGTCCAGGGGGGTTTTGAATGTCACCAGAGAAGGAGACTCCACAATGTCCCTGGGCAGCCTGTTCCTGTGCTCTGTCACCCTCACTGTAAAGTTCCTTCTGAAATTTAAGCAGAACCTCCTGTGTTCCATCTTACACCCATTGCCCCTTGTTCTATTATTAGCTGTCACTGAGAAGAGCCTGGCTCCGTCCTCATGACATTCACCCTTTACATATTTATAAATTTAATTTCCTGAGCATTCAATTCCTTTTCAAGTGTGCAGTGCTGGTCTTCCCCAGCCAATGTTCTTCCAAGATACTGTGAATCACATAGTTAAAACAGGCAGATGTAGCACAAAGCAAGTGCTACATTTTGCTGTCCTACTTATGGCTCGAGTCAGGGAATTAAAGTAATATTGAACAGCATATAATTCAATAATGAGAACACCATTGTCATTCAACTGTAAACATCTTTCATTATTTACACAAACTTTTAATGTGCTTGTGGATATACCAAATGAATGGCAAATCAACAAAGGAGTTATTTTGTATTGATTACTCTGACCTGGAGCAGCTGGAGTGGATGTTTCTTCTAGGAACATTTCACTAGTTGGAAATTGCTGCACAGAACTGTGTTGGTTACAGTGAGGAATCCGAGTAGAGAACTCCTCAAAGAGAGCACTGGGTCTCCCTAGAACCTTTTCTTTCAGCACAAAAATAAGTACCATGGATGTGCTGCCAGCTCTGCTCTAACACTTTCTTTTTTAGCTAAAGTTCACCTTTAGCTAAAGGTGAGAGACAAGTTGCTCAAAATTTATAGAAGAGATAGTACTGGTTTCTATTAGAGGAGCTGTTGGCTCTCATCACATCCACTGAGGTCTTTGTCCCAGGCACAGCATATATCTGCTGATATAGTGCACATACACAAAGTTTTGGTATGCTAGCCCACAGCTAAACCCTCTTGTGCACTTTTAGTAAGTACTGGCCTGAGGTGAGAGTTGGTACTAGTAGTTGAGAGATGATTAGGGGCACATTTTTACATTTCTATGCAACTGTTACTGACTATGGACATGTTTCTTGTGCTTCAGTACAAAGCTAGAGCATGAGACTTTAAATTCACCTGTGACTTTACCTGAACATCACTCATTGTTGGGCATCACAACTCACCTCCTTAATAGTTAAGTCACTAGACTTCATAATTACACAGCAGGGAGTGTGTGCTCAGTCTTTGACACCCTGAAGGACTTATTATTTCAGCTGAAATTCAATTACATCCAAGGACACAGAAATATACTCCCCAGCTTGAATTTCTGAGCTGGGGCACAAAAGCTTCCTCACCATCTCCTGTTATCCAGTGCTGGTGGATCTGACCAGAGACAACAACAAAAGCAAGCATCCCCCCTCGAAAGAATTTTATAACAGACATTTGGCAGCATGGAGGAGTGTAGCCATGAAAACTGTATCATGGCAAGTCACTGTGATGATTCCCCTCATAATCTCTGCAAATAAAGAGGGAGTTGAATACCCTCACCTTTATTAGTAGAAATCCCAGCAGATCCTCTTGCCATTAATGTCATATAAGAGGACAATCTGTCTCTGGCCTCACAGCTTCTTCTCTAGGCTATTCCTGCTCTTCTTTCTCTCCTTCTATAAAGACATCTAGAATAAAACATTAATGAGCACTTTTCAGAACAAAATTGTCTGAAAATGGTATCTAGGCATAAACAAATATCAAGAAACTTAAGACTGCACATATCTCTTGGATATTCCTTGGCTTCTCAGGGCTTGGAAAGCTGCTTTAAGCTAGGAAAACATCTCAAGGAATGGTTACTTGTGTATAACAAGTTATAGGCAGCATAGCCTATGTGTGAGGACTAGAATACCTTTCCAGCTAGATTTTCACAAAGACAATGAATGCTCTTATATATTGGACACAGGACTATATATGACAGTCTATAATAGGGGTTTTTTTTATTAAAAGATTTGAAAATGCTTGTTACAACATAGTTCCAGTGTAGTGTCAAAATTTTAACTTTGTTGTTGTTGTTCAAACTGCATCTCCTCACAGGAAGCAGTAAATTACATTGTTCACATACTATTCCCACAGTCATTACTACTAGTGAGAGGCAACCCACTGATATTTTGGTAGCACCATACCTCTTAAATGGACATGATAGCAATCAATACCAAAAATTAGGAGGTGCCAATACTCTGATGCTATTTGAAAGAGTATTGTGGACATGAGCCAGCAATGAGCACTCACTGCTCAGAAGGCCAACTGTACCCTGGGCTGCATCAAAAGCTTGGCCAGCAGGTTGAGGGAGGTGATTCAGCTCCTCTACTCTGCGCTGGTGAGACCCCACCTGGTGTGCTGCATCCAGCTCTGGAGCCCTCAGTACAAGTGGGTCCAAGGAGAGCCAAAAAAATGATCAGAGGGATGCAACATCTTTCGTACATGGAAAGGCTGAGAGAGTTGAGGTTGTTCAGCCTGGAGAAGAGAAAGCTCCAGGGAGACTTTATTGAGGTCTTTCAGTACTTAAAGGGAGCTTATAAGAAAGATGGGGACAACCTTTTTCATCACGCCTGCTGTGACAGAACAAGGGGTAATGGTTTTAAACTAAAGAGGGTAAATTCAGACAGAAGAATTTTTTTTCTTATGAGGGTGGTGAAACACTGGCACAGGTTGCCCAGAGAGGTGGTAGGAGCCCTATCCCTGGAAACATTCGAGGTCAGGTTGGACAGGGCTCTGAGCACCCTGGTCTAGTTGAAGATGTCACTGCTGACTGCAAGGGGGTTGGACTAGATGACCTTTAAAGGTCCTGTCCAACCCAGACTATTCAGTGATTCTATAATTCTCGTATACCACCTGTGCTCCCTTCCATGGCTTAGCCTAAGTCTATTCTGTCCCCATCATACTGTCCCTTCCCATGTCCTCATGTTCAGCTAGCATTATTTGTGTTGACTCACCACTCTAGGAGTATGGAAGGGGGCAAGAGAAGTTGTGATGAGGGACAGAATTCTGTACCACAAGGAGAATGGGAGAGTCCCAGTGCCCCAAGTCCTACCTCATGGTGCAACCTCCAATGCAGAGTGAAGTCTCCAGGAAGAGTCCCTCTGAAAGAGATTCTCTAGTCCCGCATCATCTACTCTGAAACCACACTGAACCTGCCTCACCAGTGCTGAGGAAAGGGGAAGGATCACCTTCCTTGACCTGCTGGCAGTAGGCCTCCTAAGGCAGCCCAGACTTCTGTTGGCCACCTTTGCTGCAGGAGCACATTTCCGGCTCATGGACAGTTTGGTGTCCACCAGGACCCCTGGGGCTTTTCCTGCAAAGCTGCTTTCAAGCCACTTGGCCTCCAGATTGTACCAGTGCATGGGGATTTTCCTCACCAGGTGCAGGACTTTGTATTGTCCTTTGTTGAAATTCATGAGGTTGCAAATTTCTCCAGTCTCTTGAGGTCTGTCTGAATGGTGGCACAAACACCTCCCAGTTTTTAATATCTGCAAATTTGCTGAGGGTGTACTCTGTCCCATCATCCAGGTCATTAACAAAGATGTTACACAGTACTGGGCTTAGTATTGACCCTTGGAATACACCAGTAGTCACTGCTCCAGCTGAACTTTGTGTCATTGTTCACAACTTCTGAGACCAGAAGTTCAGTCCTCAATCCAGTTTGTGGTCTATTTATTTAATCTCTATTTCATCAGTCTGTCTATGAGGATGTTATGGGAGACAGTGTCAAAAGCCTTGCTAAAGTCCAAATAAACAACATGCCCCTTATTCACTGAGCTTGTCATTTCATCATAGAAAGCAATCAGGTTGGTCAGCCCTTTGCTGTTGGTATCCTTGTTGCCTTTCACTTCCCCAGCCAGATTCAGTTCCAGGTGGGCTTTGGCTTTCCTAACCCCATTTCCATACACCTGACAGCGTTTCTATATTTCTCCCAGGTCACCTGTCCCTGCTCCCACCTCTTTCACAAAATCACAGAATGTTAGAGATTGGAAGGGACCTCAAAAGATCATCTAGTCCAATCCCCCCGCAGGAGTAGGAACCTAAATGAGATCACACAGGAAGGTGTCCAGGCGGGTCTTGAATGTCTCCAGAGAAGGAGACTCCACAACCTCCCTGGGCAGCCTGTCCCAGTGCTCCATCACCCTCACTGTAAAGAAGTTTCTTCTCAAGTTTAAGCGGAACCTCCTGTGTTCCAGCTACACCCATTGCCCCTTGTCCTACCATTGGGCATCACTGAGAAGAGCCTGGCTCCATCCTCCTGACATTCGCCCTTAACATATTTATAAACATTAATGAGGTCACCCCTCAGTCTCCTCCAAGCTAAAGAGACCCAGCTCCCTCAGCCTTCCCTCTTTATGCATCCTTTCCATGTCTGAGTTTACTCAGGAGCTCCTTGTTCATCCATGCTGGCCTCCTGCCACCTTTGCCTGATTACCTACACATGTGGATGGACTATCTCTGGCGATGTTTGAAAATTAGCCAGCTGTCCTGGGCCCTTCTTCTTTACAGCATGCTATGGAAGTCTTCCAAGCAAATCCCCCGAATAGGCCAAAATCTGCTTTCCTGAAGACCAGGGCTATGATCCTGCTATTTGCCTTGTCCCCTTCTCACAGAATGCTGAGCTTCACCATCTTATGGGCAACTTTGTAATCTGGACAGAAAAGGCAGCTCAGAAATTAAAACCAAATTCTGGTGGATGTTGCTATGCTTTGTGTGATGCTAACCAACAGAACAGCAGCAAAATTACACCCCAGATATATGTGACAGCTACAAGACTCAGTACCTTTACAAATAACTTCTACAATGGCTAAAGTAAAGCAGTCCAAACGAACTTGCAGACAAAATTGAGATGTTTGGTGTTCCTCGAAAATGACAGTATTATTAAAATGCATTATTCCCCAAATCCCTAAATTTAAGCAGAAACTGTAAATATAAGTTAATCAATTGTTTAGTTCTCTACATAATCATTGCCCAGATTCTGGCTCAAGCAAAAGAATTTATGTTTGGAATGGTGTTTGTTTAACTTGCTCACAGCTATCTCCTCCTTTTAGTGTGAGGAGTCCACAGGAGACATGTCACAGTCAAAGCAGAAAAGCAGGATCCTCTGATAAAACTTATGGTCATGTTGATCTCAAAGGTGGAAAGGAAGCACAGAGTAGGAACAGCCTCCATCGTGAGGTACCGTATCCTTCTTGCTCCTCTCTCCTCTGACCTCTGCCCCTTGCCAAGCTCTCTTCTACTGAAACTGAGGACTCTGTCCCCCGGTTTATATCTTGAGAAACTGTGCTTTGCTTAACTAGAATCCCTAGGTGCCAATAAGCAGAATAAAGTACTTAATTCTTGCAGTGGCAGTATCATTTCTTGACAGGGCCATTAGTGTTCGCTGTGGGATCTGCCTGGCAGTTAACATAAGGCATTGTCTGTGAACCATTTCCTATGTCCTTATTTTGCAAAAATCTCCCTGCATTAAAATCTTATGTTCTTCAATGTGATGTTGACAGTTCCCTCGCTCTCACACATATACATACGTGTTCTGATTGCTTGTAAATATGAAAAACACTGAAACTGGAAATTGAAGTAGCTCTTTGGTGGCCATTAAGGTCTTCAACTGCACCATTCTGTTCTAATCGACTTAGTTCAAATTTCTTACTAAGCTGGCTAGTATGTAACACCATCCTTGAGAACTAGCAGGAGAGGAATAGGAGTGATATTTGATTTTACTTGACATACTAAAAGTACATTTGCTTTGTGATCAACAAAAGGTCGGGAACATTTCGTTATTGCAAGAAATTGCATCAATTACAAGCTGTCCAGCCTCTCCCTGCAAAAGCAACATGCACACAAGTTACTTGCAGCCTCCAGGATTTGTTCCTTGTTTTCTTGTCAGTTTTTCCTTTGGGAAAGAAAGTTGGCTTTAGATAGGCTCAGCACAATTAACTAAATGCTGTTGAACATGGTATGCAACAGCTCATTGAAGAAAGAGCTTAAGAAAACAGATTGCACAATTAAGTCATAGAATCATAGAATGGTTTGGGTTGGAAGGGACCTTAAAAATCATCCAGTTCCAACCCCTCTGCCATCAGCAGGGACACCTTACACTAGACCAGGTTGCTCAAAGCCTCATCCAGCCTGGCCTTAAACACTTCCAGGGAGGAGCATCCACAACTTCCTTGGGCAACCTGTTCCAGTGTCTGACCACCCTCACAGTGAAGAATTTATTTCTAATATCTAATCTAAACCTCCCCTCTTTCAGCTTAAACCCATTTCCCCTTGTTTTGTCATTAACTGCCCTTATGAAAAGTCCTTCCCCAGCTTTCCTGCAGGCCCCCTTCAGGTACTGGGAGGCCACTATAAGATCTCCCTGGAGCCTTCTCTTCTCCAGGCTGAACAGCCCCAACTGTCTCAGCCTGTCCTCATAGGAGAGGTGCTCCAGCCCTCAGATCATCCTCGTGGCCTCCTCTGGACTTGTTCTAGCTGCTCCATGCCTCTCTTGTTTTGGGGGTCCAGAACTGGATGCAGTCCATGTATCCAGATACAGGAAAAAGGGTTTTATACCTTTACACAAAAACTAAACTTAGATTACTGATTGCCAGGAGTAGTCATTTCAAGGAAGGATCACTCCATACATGAGCCTTTCTTTATATTTTCCCTGGACACCAATTATTGATCAGTATTAGAAATGAGATCTTAGATTCTTAGTAGAACTTTGTTCTAAACTATGTATTAATTCATAGGTGTTATGAATCATAAATTATGGTTTTTAATACCCTTTTTGGATGAAGGCATGTTCTGCATTTCCTAGGAGAAAGAGTCGATTTGTGGAAGAAGTAGGAAGCTGTCATGCTCAGTCCAGGGCTGCTCAGATCTGCAGTGTTGCAAATATTCAGAAATTTTGCATTTCATAATCAAAGTTGAAATCAGGTGAGTTTTGATGGTTGATGCAGTACCTGCACCTGTAGTTGCAGTCACTGAAGTTCTGCCTGACCACCAGGGTTCTGTTTTTCTCTGCCCATGACTGAAATAATAGATTTTTTTTAATGACTGTAGAAGTGGCCACACATCCATTTTACATGAAAGACATCTGAACAACAACTTCTCCAGAAGAATAAAACTCCATAATGCTGGTTATGTTCCTTTCCAGATTTTACAGTATTGCCCAACTAAGCAGGAATTCGTGCCTGAATTTTCCATTGCAAAATGCTTCTGATCCAAGAAAATATTTAGACAAATCACATAGAAAACTAAGACTGTTCTTTGTAACTCACTCCAAGTAAATATATGATTCAGCAACACATAAAAATGTTTTGCTAGCACATATTAAAATTAGATGCAATGGAATATCATTAAGGAAAGGATGTGATATAAGGCAAATAAGTGCTTACCAGGCAGTTTTGCAGACGCAGAATAATACATTAATATAGTTGCACTTAGTTTCTCTTTTCAAGCCTCATGTTATCAGCTACTTGAGAGGGGCAGTTTTGCAAAGCAACATTTACTTCTTACTAATAATTTTAGCTTTACAGAATCACAGAATGTCAGGGATTGG
>NW_010299105.1:0-16110 GCF_000700745.2 Antrostomus carolinensis | reverse complement strand
TGGGTGTCTGAGGTTCTCTGTCCTCTCCCTCTTTCTCCTTCCTCCTGGCAACGAAGCTCTCTTTGTTTAGGCCAATGGTCTTTTGTTCAGGTCAATGGCCTCTCCTCCAGGTTCTCTCCACCTTCTTTTCAGGACAGCCCTTCCCCTCACAAATATGGATTCACAGAGGTGTTTCTCTAGTGCTCACTGGCCCAGCTGGGCTGGGTGGTGTCCGCATTGGAGCCAGGGGAGCATTTCGCTCTCACAAGGTGACCTTTCCCCCACCACCAAAAAACATCCCCCTACCCCGAAACCCAACACAGCAAGGATGGTCCTTACTGAATGAGGCAACCTGAGAAACCACAAAGAAACCCATAGGTGTGAGCATGTAGGTTTGTTTCCATGTCATCCCAAATCCTCCGGGAATACATCCAGTGTTTGGGCCACGGGGAGTGCAGGCTTGCACAGAGGGATTTGTGCAGCAGGAGTTGGCTGAGACATGATACATGTTTGTGGGTCATTGACTGTAAAATGTGAACATCTCATTTCTCAGATACGTTCTGAGCAAAGCAGTGTAGCTGTTGTAGTCAAAGCAGTGCTAAATGGGCTTAATGCAGATGATCACTTTTCACGATTTGCATCTGTCATCGTGTATTCAACCATTTCTAATTCTTGCCGTACATCTTAACAAAACAATCTGCAGAATCCTTGGCTACAGGCTGTTTCCAAGTTCAGATATGCTGCTTGTCTCGTAGGTTTGGAAGAGGATTGCATGCCCTGTCACACTGCCTTACTGGACCCTTTGATCTCACTCACAGTTCTTCATGCATAAAGATTTTGAGAGTGTTGGTTTCCTTTTCTCTTTGACACAAGTAATTAATCTAAAATATTTAATTTTAACAAATGGCAGATATGAAAACAGAGCTCTAAGACTGATGTTTCATGCTTCAGAAGGGGATGGGTTAATTTGAGTCAAAAACACAGGCTTTAGAGTCAAGGTATCTGAATTCCTTCCTCAACATGGTAAATTACCAAAGTAACTGGAAGCAAGTCTTTTGGTGCCTCAGTTTTTCACTCGTAAACTAGATTTAAAGAATATTTGGCCATTTATTTTATTTACTTGTTGAGATTTTAGTCAGCTTCCTTTCAAAAATCTTTAATTGCTTTAGGATAGTGGCATTGTTGCCAATGAGCTAGGAAGTTTTAAATAACTGTGATCCATGGTATATTCTTACTGATTGTAAAGAGTAGTAAAAATCCATATAAAAATGAAGCACAAAACAGGATATATGTTCAATAGTTTTAATAGCTGCTTACCTACTATAGAACTATGGCACTTTGTCCCTTAAAGAGTTAATCTGTCAAAAAATTAGGAGCTGAGTCATAGATTGTATCACAGGATTTGGTAGTTGGCTCTAATCTGAAAAATACTTTTGTTGCTATTTATTGAAGAAGTTCTTGTTTTTACTTCTGTTTCTAGACTTTTTCTAGAAAATCTCTTTTTACTACCTGTGATTTTATTTTAGATATACTCAATAAATAATCCCGTTGTTGCAGCTTGTGGAGTATTTAATATTATCATCTCAGGTTGTCCTATTTAACTAATACTGTAGATCAATTAGATGTATAAAACCCAAATATTTTAAAGCAGCAGTACTAAGCTGTCATTATTCAAAGTATGATTCGCCCTAGGAGTCAAATGTCCATGAATGTAGATCCTTTTATTATTTTCTTTAATATGCTGAAAGTAAGTAAATACTCTAATGCTTTATATTGGTACAACCTCTTACTTTTGGAGACTGGGAGAGAAGAACGATTTCTTTTTCCATCTTCCAATCAAGTCAGGGGTTTTTTTTCTGATTTTTGTTTGGTTTCCCTCCTTCCCTGGTATTTCTGCCCCTGGGATCTCTATTCCTTTTCAAAAATGAACTTCTGAAGACAGTGAGAGAGAGTTTTGTGGGTTTTTTTAATGAAAGTTCATAATAACTAAAATAAAAGTTGAGGGTAGACACCCTTGAGTAGTCAGTATACTTCTTCTTGTTTCGTATCTAGAAGAGAGAGAGAGTTGTTTTTATCATTCCACTTTAATTTACACAATTAACAGATTTAATGTATATAGACTAATCTGTTTTCTTGGAGACTCATCTGTTCTGTGTCTCAGTTATGAGTCTTCTAATGTTTTTGTGGGTCTGAAATAATTTTTAACTTGCTTTGATTGAAAATAAGTTTGCACTATCCGTAACACCATCCTTGGTGGTCATTAATAATTTAATGACCATCCTCAGACGGTCATTAAATTATTATCCCATAGGTATGTATATAATGGAAACGGCTTGAGCACCTGCCCTGTCTTTGTAACAAGGCAGATACAGAATTGCACAGGCTATGTGATAATATTTTAGCATTATATGTTATCAGACTTTTTCATATCCCTGGACCTGCTGGACAACGAGTGGTGATTTGTTGTAGTCTGACCTCCTAAAAGAAGGTCAGGACATTAATGGAGCAGCACATACACTGAGGACATTCTTAATGCGCTGCCTTCTGCCTGCCTGCCACAGTGCTCTCCAAATACGTCACCTATCCCACCTTCATGTTTTCCTAAGGAAAATGAAGAACAGAGAAAAAAGAATGGCAAGAAAAAGGGACAGGGGCAGCACGAGATTGATCTTTCGAGGTCCCTTCCAATCCCTAACATCCTGTGATTCTGTGTGAGATTTACCTACTGCCCTCTGACAAAAGTGCTGTGTGTGTGCAGAGAGAAAGAACACTTTAATTTGTTCTTTAAGGCATCCACCTTAGATGCACAGAAGGCCAGAGAGACAAGCACACCTCTGTCTGTCTCCAATCCACTCAGGCTTAGCAGCCATTTGGCAGCCTGCACCACGAGCCATATTAGCAGCCAGCAGTTCACAGTACTGCTCAGCTGGAACTCCTAGTAGGTAGGATTGCTTCCCTAAAAGGCCATCAAGTTTCTCTTCATTTCAGGAGTTCTGCTTGAGAAGAGACCTGCATTCCCTCCCCTTTGGTGAGAGGTGGGAGTAACCAATGTCTCAGAGATGACAAATAGCTTCCATCAGCCCCATCTCTCCCTGTGGTCACCACACACAGGAGAGATGCCCCAGTAAAGGTGCCTCCTGTTACTGCAAGGGGACCTGCTCTGCCACCGTCAGGTGAAACTACAAGAGTATTTGTATGCAGCAGGTCTGCATGAAATCTTTTTATTCGCTTAGGGCTTAAGCAGCACAGTTGGAAAAATGTTAAATAGAACTTGATTTCCATATTCTTAAAAAATTACCTCTGTGGGTTTTCCTTAACCAAACGTGAAAAGCTGTGGTAGTGATACCACATGCAATTAAAGGAGGAAGAGATGTCTCAGTCAACTAACATCCATCCTTTCGCTGCCATATTTTCAACCCACTTTACTGGGAACTCGAAAATCCTTGGTGTGCATTTCTTCTGTGAGTAAAGTAAGGGCTTTTCTCAAATGAGTGTTGTGGGCGTAGCTGAGAAGGGCTGTGATGTTTGCACTCCACTCACTGCCAGCAGTGGAAAGCCAGCACTAAGGGACTCAACGACCCATTGCACACTCTCATCTCTCTGTGCGTGACCAGGTAGCTTTGCAGCTCTGTGTTCACCTCTCCTCTTTGTACGCTGTTTCTTCTAGTTCCTTCCATTTTCCTTGATTGCTCTTCATCAAACGTGCTGATATTACACACATCCACACATATCTTATCACAACTGGGTGGCCCTAGGAGGCTACCCCCTGCCTTGTGCAGGTGAGAATAAGCTTGCACTGAAGAAGACAGGAGGATTGTGTAGCTTTGAAGCTTTTTGTTTGTTAGAGAACTGAATTCTCCTTTGGACATGAGATCAATTTGACCCAAGAGCTCTGTGCAGGACTAGTTTTGAGAAACAGCTGTGTTTCTCTGACCGTCTGGCTAATCTGTGCTTGCAGGACTGTTTGGTTTTTATTATTGTGATACAAATATTTACAAAAATAGAGAGGGTTTTTTTTTTCTGTTTTTCATTATTCAAATGGCTGAAAATCCATCTGAAAAGTACATTTGTATTTGTGCCCAGATGTAGAGCCCCTGTTAGTGAGTCCAGCTGAGATTAAAGTCTCATTTGTATAATTTGTAAAGGCTTTGGAATTTTTCCTAAGGTTTTCAGCTGTAAGCTGGAATTTAGCTTTTGTCAGACTGCTGGACAGCTTGCACAATAAAGCTTCCAACTAAAAATATTTCCTGTGCAGCAGGGGAAACCCCTCCATTTTAAATGCAGTCACTATGAAGTTAGTTTGAAAAAAAAAACCCAACAAATTACTAAAAAAAAGAAGTAAAAAAGCATGCCCTGTGTGTTTTAAAGGCTTGATCAAAGAGAGCTCCACTCAGCAGCAGCACAGCATACGGAAGGCTCGTTGTCTGCAAAAGCAGAACTAGAACAATGAGGAACTCAGGAGGCACACGCTGCGTGCTCGGGATGCTCGCTGTCACACAGCAGCAGAGAGTTCTGTGGCACAGCATCAGATACCCTCGCCCAGTCCTTATTTGCTCTTCTTTGCAGCTGTGAAGAGCTGCTGAGGTGCAATGGTTGACTGAAACAACCTTCTGGGGCTGGCCAGCTATTCCCCATCTAGCCCGTTTTCCACTGTAATTCAAGGAAATCTCCTTGCTTCGGCTTCTGCATAAACATCTGAACCACATCCAAGTAGTTTGCAATCTGGGGAGCGCAGCATCGCTCCATCTCACTCCTCCTGCTGCCACCACGGGTGGGTGGGTGGCAAGGAAATACGTTCCTAACACCTCCCAGCTAGGGACCTGCAGGGGACTTGGACTGGGAGGTGTCATCCTGCTGCTGGATAACACTTCAGTGACTCCAGCTGAAGAATGTGTTTCTTAAGCTGTTCCGTGGCTTGTGGAGTGGCAAAGCTACAAATACCTGTCGTCTCAGAAAGGGGGTGGTGGAGCCACTGTGGGTGCAATTCCCAGAAGGAAACAGTGCAACCTACTTCAGCAAAAGTTGGGCTGGTGGGGTGAGATAACCAGGACAAGAGATGGGAACTGAAATTGCATCTCTTCACTCTCCACAGTTTTAAAGATTTTGGGTTGTTTTAATTGTTTGGAGGTTTTTTTCTTTTTTTTTTTTCCCTTCCGTTTTTTAAATAATCTTGAAATGAGCCCAACTTTCTCTTTGATTGTATGTGGTGATGATTCTTCTAATCTTTACTGGCATTTCACAGCTGTTTGTTCACAGCTTTCTCCCGATACAAGAAGAAAAACAGACCTTAAAGCGGAGAATTGTTGTCTTTTTGGCGTTCTTGAGCTCTATATTAAAAGCCCTGCGTATTTTTCTAATCAGGATTACAGAATTAATTTGCATGGTTTATCCTCTGGTATTTTTTTCTGATGGAGTGGAGTTTGTATCTTTTCTGTGAAAATTTTTATCCTTCATCAACCTCACTTTTTTGTGGTTCAGCTGTTTTTCAAGAATCTGGATCAAAAATGAAGTTTGCAGAAAGAAAAGCCTTCACTTAGGTAATTTGAATAACTCATCAGAGTGGCTTTATGTTCTGTTGTTGCCTTTGGTGTCTGCTGTGTTACTGGAAAACATTCCTCATGTGGGTGAAGGGTTTATTTATTTGTAGCCATTTATGTTCACTTGTGTTTTGACTGAAAATGCTTTTGTTTCATCAACATGAACCCAACATTCAATGACCAGATGTTCCTGAGAGGGTTTTAATGTTGCTCTCTGCATTCTGAAGTTTATTTTCATGAGGTTTCTGTATGAATTTTGCTTTCACTTCAGTGGATAGGTGCAAAGGATGAATTCACGGCAGGAAAAGAATTCCTCTCCAAATGAGGATTTATTAATATCTCTTGCTGTTGTTGTTTCTTAAGAAAAACAGCAGGATGTATTCATTTTTGAAGTACTGTCAGCGTGGATTTTTGTTCTTTTTGCCTGTCTTCTTTCAGAAATCTGAAATAAAAATTACATTGAAGTATTGTAGCAAGTAGAAACAAATATGACAGTAAAAGACAGTCTATCCATGTTCAGTGTAGCTGTAATAACTTGCTTTGATTCATGATTATTTGCTTTAGCATGTTGTATGCATGTGAGCATCATAAATTTACTAATGATGCAGTATCAATTAATTCCTATGATTTGCCTGAAAAACTGTCTAGTACCACCTGACCAGAATATAGAATTTCTTTCCTTTGAAAAATATTGAGATACCGAAAATGTATTTTACTGCAAATTAAGATAGAAAAAAACCCCAAAATTTTACATGAAATGGAATTTCTGTGGGAAAAGATATTCAGATAAAGCAAAATGTTTCCTTTTGCTTTATGGGGAAAGATTTGTTTCAGTGGTGATATTTTTATTTGTATATTTATGATTTTATGTCATAAAATAAATCCTGTAGATCATATACAAATGTATATTAATGTATCCTGTAATTTAAAATATCCTCATAAAAAGCACTTTGAAGTGAACATGTGAAATGTTACATTTCAGCAATATCTGAGTGTTCCAGTTTTACACAGGCATTTTGGATTTGGACTTGTTTCAATTTGGTTTCAAATATCTAATGGCTGCTTGTTTAATTTTCGTCTGGGTTGACAGGTAACAATAATCTGCTGTGTAAAGATAAGCATTTTAATGAAAGGCTTAAGGGGAAAATACTTGGTATTGTGGTGGGGAAGTGATTTCCAGGTGTTGAATGAAGCATCTAGAAGGGCTGAGAAAAGAAGGTGACAAATTCTTGGGTTCCATTTACACCATTGAGATGAGGACTACAGACTACTTTTGGCCACTGGACGATCCCCAGTGGCTGCAGTAACATTTGAGGCTTGTTAAACACCAACCTAGAAATAAAGCTAAGAGTAAAATGAAGAGAGAGAGGATTTTTGTGAAGGTGCGGTGGAAGTGGTACGGATATGACCATAAGGCTTCTTCTGAATGACAGTCTTCATGGTTTTCTTCTCTAGGAGAGTTATTTGCTGGTTGATAAGGTGTAACAGCTGAGTACCTAGATGTCTCCCACAAAAATGACATTTTAGCCCATTGACATATCTACCAGTAAGTGAGGAGGAGATACGCTTTTAGAGTCATTTCTGCAAGTGTCATCTATGTAATTGTCACTTTAAAGAAAGGGTGGAGTGAGCATACCTTTGACTTAGCTCAACAGGATCTCTCTTTTTGAAAAGTTTTCAGTTTCTGTGCTGGAAGTCTCAGCAAGGCTCTGATGGGTGTGTGACCCAAAGTGTTTCACAGCCCTGATTCAGTGTCACCGTGGCATATCTGGTGCTTTCAGTGAGAAGTTGTATCCCAGCAGTTACATATGGCTTTTTTGAAAGAGTACTGGTAATGCCTCAAATTACCAGTTCTGGGATGTGTATTTAAACAAAGATATAGACCACTTAGGTATTTTTCCCCTTTTCCCAGGAAAAAAAAACAATGGGAATGATCAGATGGCTAGAAACAGAGCAAACATCTTTAACTGTCTTGTTTAGAAACAAGGAAGATTTGGCTTAAATGTTAAGAAAACCTTTCAACATTAGGATAGGCAAACACCAGAGTGGATGACTGGGGGAGCTCTGCAGCATCAGGAGTCCTTAAGGATGGAGCGTATATCTGCTGTGGGTGATCTAAGTGTCGCTCATCATGTGTTGGGGCAAGGAGAACACCTACGTGATCCCATTTCTTTCGCGACCTGAGTCTTTGCCAAAGTCACCTGAAAGCAGCAGTAACCCCATACTGCAGGGTCTCTGCAAGCTCCCCTGCAATGCAGCCTTTTGAACTTCTAGCTTCAGAAGTCAACTCTGAATAAATAAGCATCAGTCACTGATGCTCACTTTACAAAGCAAAAACGGAGAAGGAATATTCACTAACAGCTGTGAGACATGGCAAACATCCTTCTAAACATGTTGTTGTGGCGAAAGCTTATTAGCTCTTGCTGAGATAGTGTCAGCAGCTGTATTGGATATGGCTTCTCACATCTTTTACTGCTGGTAGATGCCTGAAGAGAGGTCCTGCCCCTTCTTAGGTCATTGCTTTAACTGCCGTTAACTCTCCACAGTCGTGATTTCACCCCTGATGTTTACAGTCAACTAAATCACAGTGGAGCACAGTGGAGTTTGAAAACCCTCTTCTTTTTAAAAATTGACTTTTATAACAGCTGCAAAATCCTTATTTTCACTTGAGATACCCTAAAACACAACATGCTTCCTGGGGGCAGTGGGTCCGATGAATGTGCCAAATGTGGTTCCTGACATACAACCTCACAGGGAACATACAGGGCAAAATAGCTCAGTTGAATGCTGACGTGTTCTACTCTTATTTGTGTTTTCCTGCTGGAGGATCAAACCGTAACTCCAATTATACCTGGCAATGTCTCAGTGTTTTCCTCACCTGCTGCAGGACATTTATCCTCTGTGCAGAACAGACCTGAAAATTGTATTTACCAAACCTGTACCCACAACCGTCACTCACAAACCAGAATGATGGCTTTATGCCCAAGTTAAGCCAGAAGACTTTTTTAGCCTGACCATTTTCATATGAGAAAATTGACTTGGGATGATGTGCAAAAACCACTGAACCTGAACCAATGTTCAGCCACCATTTGTTCAAATCTTTTCCTTTGCAGAAATCTTAAAAGGGAAGTATCTTTTTGCAATAAGCTTCTGTCAAAGGAACCTCTTTAATTCTGGGGAAATGTGATTGGAAGACCATAGAATTCAGAGAAGACCCAAACAGCTTCGTAGGAAAAGTAAGTTAGGTATGTGGATGACTGCCAAAAAGGAAGGAGAAGGTGGTGATGGATGAGTGTGCACATGGTGCTGGGTAAGTGAAAATCTATTGTTAGATGGCAGCATGGGCGGCTATAAATGGCAAAAAGGTGTAAATCTGAAACGAAGGTGAGATGTCAGGTCTGGCATTTCTCAGGGAGAGTTTGAGGGCATAAATGCTCTGACTGGGTTACAGGAACCATCCAAGGTACATAGCTGAGTTTACAGGTATGTTCACCTCAGGTCTAGACCTCTTGTGTCTCATGGGCCTGGCTTTGGCTGAACTCATCAGTTCTTGTAGATTACAACGTACCACTGAGCAAACCAAATCCATACCCACCAGGTTATTTGTAACTGCATATGGCCAATGTTTAATCATTCCATGTAATGCCTGTCAGCAAATGTATGCAAACATTTATCTGCAGTCTAGATGTCATCTCCAAGGAGTTTTGCTTTGCTAGCATAGGGGTTACAAATTGCAACTCCTTTTTTTTTTTAAAGCATCTGTTAAGTCTGTTATTTTCTTGAGAGGAACACCTGTACCTTCTCCAGTCTTGTTTTCAAAAAGGCAGTTAGAGGCAGATGTTTTACTCCTGATTTCTTACATACTGATTACTTTCCAATAATTAAAGAATATGTTCAAAGACGAGTAATCTCATGGTTTATTTTAATGTCGATTAGATGATCAAGGTACTACTGGGGGTGTGCATTACAAATGCATCTCTGTGGCATGTAGCTGTGGACTCTGTCATCAGAGAATTTAGAGGAGGCCAAAAGTACTCCTAGATTTAGGTTAGGTGTAGCCAAATTTATTGAAGATGTTTGTGTGAGAGTGTCCTTTGAGGATGGTCTGTTGTAATGTCAAACACAGAATCCTGAGCTGGCAAGTGCAGAACATGTCGAAGGCAGGGTCACTCCACACTAGCACGTTTCCTTTCATCTCTTCCCTAGCATCAGCCGATGACCAGAGGCAGGGGAAGAGGCTAGGTGAACCTTTTACATGAACTAGGATGGCTCATGATCTTATTTTTATGAGCCAGCGATCCCCTGGTGTGGCCTACTACATAAAGCAGCAGGTGATTCCTGCGCTTTGACTGCAGTGAGCAGCCTTTGGTATTTCCTGTTGGAAGTCACCAAGGCTTGGTTTGAAGGGCCCAGGTAGTAGACATTTTAGTACTTCCCCCAGTAATCAGGATTAGGTGAACTTCTTCCAGTACCTGAAGGGGACCTACAAGAAAGCTGGGGAAGGACTTTTCCTAAGGACGGTTAATGACAAAACAAGGGGAAATGGCTTTAAGCTGAAAGAGGGGAGGTTTAGATGAGATATTAGCAAGAAATTCTTCACTGTGAGGGTGGTCAGACACTGGAACAGGTTGCCCAAGGAAGTTGTTGATGCCCCCTCCCTGGAAGTGTTCAAGGCCAGGTTGGATGAGGCTTTGAGCAACCTGGTCTAGTGGAAGGTGTCCCTGCTGATGGCAGGGGGGTTGGAACTAGATGATCTTTAAGGTCCCTTCCAACCCAAACCATCCTATGATTCTATGATAACTTCTTACATGTTCTGATCTTTCTTCCTTTCAGATAGTATATCCTTCCTCCCATATCTGACTTTTTGACTGCTGATTTCAAAGGTAAAGGAGAGAGAGAGACAGAGAGAGAGAGTAAGCAGATTTGAGGGCTGCACATACAGCTGTCTTTTTGGGGGAAAAAAAAAATAAATCCTTTTTTTCCTCTGTGCTGGGCTTAGTTTGTTATTTCTTGTATGTTGCTCCATGTTGGAATTTAAATGGCAAAAGTGAGGCTGTGAATTTCTCAGTGAATGGTTGGGAGGATGGGTACTTTTAGGAAATGCCTTCTATAGTACAATCCTGTGGGCTGGGCTCTCTGAAGAGTTAGCATACTGTAGACTGCAGTGCCATTGCTGGGCCAGGTTCATTTCTGCTGGCACAGGGAGGTCACGATTTCACTGTGAGGGACGTGAAGTTGTTTTGTTTCACTTGTGGGAAAAACAGATGATGTTTTCAATGGGTTGGGCATTTTTCATTTTGGGGTAGGTGCTTTGGCTGGAGATGGTCTCTCCTCTGCTCTGACTTGGATTGTGCTGACTGCTGAGCGTAGCATCCGTCGTGCACTGCTGGAGCCTTTCCTGTGACACACCTGCACGGGTGCTCACCTGTCGCAGTGTAATCCGGGTGCAGCCCTCTGCTGCAGGTAACAGGAGGAAGAAATTTTCTGGAGCAGCACTTCTTAAGTGATGGGTGATCTGCAGAATGCCATGAGAGGAAAATAAATAGGATTTCAACTTAAAGCTTGGGAAGGAAGTGTCCCAAAGAGTTAACAGTGGCCTCTTGGGCTAAATGTTTAGGACCTGTTGTTCTTGAGGTGTGAACAACTGTGAACAACTTTCACAGTTGTTCACAGGTGTGGGATAAGTGCAAAACAATCAGGGAAATGTAAGTCCCGTCTTCGAATGACATGAACTTGGCCAAAGGTTGATGTACAGAAGTTCCTGTTCAGGGCTTCAGAGGGTTGAACTTTCTCATTTATTTATTTATTTATTAAGTCTGATTTTTAGCAAACTGAGCATTGGCAGGATATTCATGTGTGTGGTGTTTGTGTGCTGTAGTAATGATTCATCCTGAAGGGAATGAAAGCGAAGTTGCATTCTTGAACTTGGAAGCATGTTTGATTTCACTGAAACTGAAAGGAACTGAAATACTTTAATTCAGCAATTTGTAAAGAGCAGTACATTACAAGCTCTAAAACATCAGCTCAAGGGAAAAAGCAAATATTGCTATTGTCAGAGAAAGAATATTTCAGGATGCTGAGTTAGAAGCAATTTACTCTAAAACTGAGTAAATAAGAAGTGACAGGCTAAATCTTAATTGTTTCTCTGAGCACCCGGCTGAGGTCACTCAGTGCCTGGGAAATGGAAACAAGGGCCTTGAGCTTCATATTCTGTGTGAGGCCAGTACAGGGAAGGAGCCTGTGCCAGGGGCCCTGTGACAGACAATGTGCCTGAGGCAGCAGCATCTGGATGAGCTGGAGTTTCCCAGAGAACTGATGCGTAACAAGGTGCCAGTGCAGCTGGAGGGTGATGGACGTGCAGCTCCCGTGGCTTCAGGGATGTTGGTCCTACAGCACCTGTCACCTGCCTGTGGGGGAACGTCATGGTTAAAGACAAGAATATTTAACTGCAGCACAGTGAAGCAGGTTGGCTTTGGAGAGCTCCTATCCACCAGTGTCCCAGCTCTGGCATAGCTCAGCAGGCAGGCTTCCCCTGGCCCCCAAGCCTTCCATCTCTTCACTCATGGCTGAGCCTTTGGGCACTTCAAGGTGCCTTGGGAGTACTTTGAAAGAGTGACAACTAAACATTGGTGGTGTTTTTCCACTGAAAATTCAAACTTCTAATATTTCTTCAGTTTGATGTGGTTGCATTGTGTTTTGGAGTCTCCCACAGAGCAGCAGCTCTGGTCTGTGGATAGTCTTGTATTTCAGAGATGGATTTGTTTGGCTTTTTAAATTTTCATTACTTCATTTAAAAAAAAAAAAAAGTCACATCCACAAAAGTAAAAAGGTCCAAGAATTGTAAAGCAGCTTCCTTCTTGAGTGAATCTAGGCAACTGCCAAATGCAGATCACGAGTCACCTGAGGTAGGATGTTACACTAGGGTATGGGCACAGCAGGAGAAGGATGGGGTAACAATTTTTAAAGCCTTTTTTTCTCTTCTTTTTTCCCCCCAGATAGAAGTTATATTCAGCAAGTGTTTTATTCAGATTATAGTGAGCTTGATTGGTTAGCTGGTCATCAGTAGTCTGAGAAATTGTTGCTGAATCTCTGCAGGGATGAGTAGGGCTGACGACCGTTCAAAAATATTAAGCAGTTCTTTAATGAAGACCCTTTTAATGGTGGACATTACTTTAGTGGGTCTGCTACTAGGTCCTCTTTATTATTTCCATTTTTAAAAAGCAAGAACCATGGGGAACATCTCACAACTAAGTTATAAAAATCCTGTAAAATCGAGTTTATAATGAAAATTGCAAACAAGCTTTAAGTCTACTACTAGGAAATGCAGTGGCAATGCTGCACTAATTGGAGGGGTCATGAGAATTAGTTGAACACATTTAAAAAGACTAAACAAATATTTGAAGGAACATCTTTTCATGTCAAAATGGAGTATAAAATTTATATTTAAAGGATAGGAGTGTAAAGCTGAAAAGGAGTCTTCAGTTTCCAGTGCAAGTCAAGAGCAAGGAAACTCTCAGTGATTATATATTCACTCTGACATTTAAATAATCTGAGTTCAGATTTCCAGAAACACCTCCTAACTTACTGAGCTGCAGTCTAGTTTCTGTAGGTGACAAGTCCTTCTTGTGGGAGAAAACTTCTCACAAAGTTGATGGAAAAGTGTTGTTATAAAAAGCTTCCTTATAGTTTAACTTGCACTATGAGTAGAGATTGAGGTCATGAACACTAAGTTGGTAAAAAAGTTTGCACTTTTAGAGAAAATTTACCGCAGAAGCTTCATATTGCCTTCAGACAAGTAAAACCTCACAACTTTTTAGCAGAAAAAAAAAATTGAAGTGGTAAATCAGTCACTAAACAACCTCCTCTGTATTGAGTAGTGAATACTTGTCACGACTGGTGTCTTTCACGTGATCTTCTTGTGATCATCACTAACAAGAAGAAAGATGATTCATGTCCCCAGTCCCCAGCACAGTTGGGTTTTTTTTCCCCCTCAGGAGAAAGCTAAAAATTGAATATTTGGGTGCTGCAGATGAGAAGTGCACTGGAAAACGTTTGTAAATGCTTACCCATTGCTCTTACAGTGCTGCTTGAGTAAGGCAAACACATTGCTGCACTAAAAAAAAAAAAGCTTTATAATACTAGTTCAAGTTTTAATGTTACTAAACTAAAAGTGTCTGCCTAGCTTTCATACTTTCTAGTAAGGCAGAATTTTTTAAATCATAGAATTCCCCTCTGCCAAAAGCACATCAAAATGCAACTCAGCTCTGTGGCAATATTATATAACGTATATAATATAACATATATAATGTCCTTAGCATTTAAGGCTAATTAGCAGTAAAGACATAGCAGTCTTTATGGCACAGAAAGACAAAGAAATGGCTTCAACCATTTCTGCATCTTTAAAATCCATACAGCTAATATCTTTACAGTGTGAACTTAGATCTCACGGAGAGAACCTGGACACTTTCTGTTACAGGTAATAAGGAAAGTATTTCATTTTAACAATTTAATGCTAGCGCTGTCATAGTCTTTCATTATTCTAGACTCATGGACCACTTTTGCAGAATACAGCTTTTAAAATACAGGTCAACATTAAAGGGTTTTGAAATAAGGCAAAAATGCTATTATTTCTCTTTTTTTGAGTGGGTCTTTTATTTTAGTATCTACAAAAGAACTACTCTCGTCTTCACATCCTGTCTCCCCAGGAGGAATCAGCAGGGACATTGTGACTTATTTGAAAGTTAAGAGGCTGAAAAGCTTTAGAGGAGGCATTGTAATCTGCTATAAAATGTGTGCAGGACAGAGGCATAGATTTAGAGTCGTTAGTAGTTCTCCAGCATATTGGAGAGAAGCATGAGATGATTAAATTACTCACAAAGTGTTAATTCTGCAGCAATGAGGAAATAAATTTTAAAAAATCCCAGTCTTTGTGTTTACACCAGATTAGCTAGTACAAAGAAGCAAGCATCTCTTCTTTCATTGTTGCATTGAGATGTATAATCTCCTATCCCTTTTACTCTTCCAAAGTTCACATGCAGAAAATGTTATAAATATAAAGGTTGTATCTAAAATTATGTTAGTTGCAAAGCAGTGTCTCACCTCATTAAAAAATCAGTGCTGGTAGCTTTCTGTTTTTAGAGAAACGGTATTGATCAGACCCCAAAAATGGTAACATGGGGAAAAAGATGGGCAAGTAGGCTTGCAATGGGTCCCATCTCTCATTTTTCCCATATTGCCAGGTCAGCATTCATAACTGACTATCTTAACTCCTACTGTTTGTACAATGAGATGGGTGGCTTTCTGCTTTTGGCACTGTCCTGGTTTTGGCTGGAATAGAGCTGTTTTCTTCTTAGTAGCTAGAATAGCTCTGTGTTTTGGTTTCAGTGTGGGATTTGGTATGAGAAGAATGTTGATAAAAATGTTGATAATATACTGATGGTTTTAGTTGTTGCTGAGAAATCAAGGACTTTCCAACTTCCCATGTTTTGGTAGTCTGCAGGCACAGAAGATGCTGTCGAGGAAGCATAGCCAGAGCCATGGATCTAAATTGGCATTTGGATATGCCAGGGGGATATTCCATATCATATAATGACATGTTCAGTGTATAAATGAGGGTTGGCCAAGAAACTCTTTCTTCTGGGATTGCAGTTTGGGGATTTTCACTCCTCCAGGATCACTAGCTAGGCATTGGTCAGCAGTGAGCAACCGTACTGTGCATCACTCATTTGTTATTTCTATTATTAATATTGTTATCATTATTATTGTCACTATTATTTAAATTTAACTTTATTTCAATTCTTGTATTGTTCTTATCTCAACCTACACGTCTCCTTACCTTTACCTCTCCAATTCTCTCCCCTGTTCCCTCTGGCAGGGGAGAGTGAATGAGCGAACGGCTGTGTGGTGCTTGGCTGCTGGCCAGGTTAAACCATGACAGGCACCTTGTCACACAGTCTGAATATTAGGAACTAGGTCTGCTTGGCTTCCAAGAAGATGACAAGTTTAGCATTTTGAGCTAGTGGAGCTGAGGTTGCTTGGTAAACATGCTGAGGTAGTTGGTAGGGATCTTGAAAGCCCTAAAGCAGTGTCTTTGAGGACTCACAGTGCTGTGAGCCCACCAGCGGGGGTAGTACTATGACACTATTTTGTGAACAGCATGGAGAACATTGTGTTCCCTGGGCAGAAGAGCATCCTTCCTGGCCAATACTTCCTGCTAAGCCACTTCCAACCCGGCTATGCAAACTTAATTTTATCCATCATAATAATTCTGACTCCATGCTGTTGACTGAAACACTCCTAACATCTGTGGAAACTCAGTGGACGAAAGGGAATCGAATCTGGCAAGCAGAAGAGGGAGTGTTTGTTCCTTTCTGAGAGGAAATGGTTCCTGCCCACAAAGAAGATATGTTGTCAAAACACCAAAGAATTGCAGGTTTGGGAGAGAAATTCCTCCACAGATTCATCGCTGTGCCAGTAGCCAAGCCCTGGTCAGTGGGTCAGGACTTGGACAGGAGTCATAGCAGATTTCTTGGTGGCAGCATTACAGGAGTTCAGAAATCCTTTACTTCTGTGAGGAACTGCACTATGGACTTGT
>NW_010299104.1:58475-74207 GCF_000700745.2 Antrostomus carolinensis | reverse complement strand
AACCCAAACCAGTCTATGAGTCTATGATTCCACTGCAGCCATACTGTGGCCCTGCTCTGGCCTGCTGTGTCCACTCGGCCCCTCCAGGCAGGTCCCCACTGAGCAAGGGAAGCATCCAGAACTGCACATCCCATAACTGCAGTTCCCCCTTTCACCTTCCCCACGGTGAAACAGCCTTTGTTGCATCTGAGAAGCAGGATCCTCTCTGCCATGGGGATGCTGAGGCACACAGCACACAGCTCACCAGCCATCAGGGATGGGACTGAGATGTCCCAACTCTTGGTGCCACGTGGAGGCCACAAGATGATGGCATCTCCCCTTTGAGTCCCAGCATTTCCCTCCTGCCCATGTCCCATATGTCACAAATACTCTCCTGCCTTTGTCCAGCTCCACCTGGGCAAAGCATGCGAGGTCCAGGTGCTGGCAGTGGAACCCCAAAGCAGAGCACAGACTGCTCACACAGCAACCTTGTCCTTGCAGTGGGCTGGGTGTACCTGCCGAGGGAAGCAGCCCAAAGGGGCAGGAGGACTTTTAGCACAGGTCTCCCTGCTGCTGGGATGGCACCTTCCAACCCCTGCTCACCCCCCTGGATCTCACAGCCCTCATGCTGCACCCTGATAGAAAGTCACTCGTTCACCAGGGCCAACTCCCTCCTGATAGTCTCAGACATGCAGAGATTGTCCCTGTCTTGCAAGGGTCATCTATTTAATCCATTTTCCATCTTTAAAACACACTACACAGAATACTACATACCTCTGAGTATTCACTGCACCACCAGTTCATTCTCTGTCTGCAAAGCTTACCAGCCACTGTCATTTTCTTGCAGACCACTGGTTAAGATATCAAACAATGTTGGCCAGAGAAGATGCCCTCCTTTTTTTTTACTAAGTATGCTTTGCTTTGGGCTAGTTCTCCATGTTTTTTATACTGCACAACTAACTCTTTGCATTTTACCCTATCTCCCTGAATAGAAAAGCTTTCAGCCTGTCATTTGGGGTACTTTGCATTAAGACTACATTATCTGAAAGGGCTTTGCCCTGGAACTGCCCCAGACCAGCTCAGATGTGCTGCTCCCCAAAGGTGCAGTGAAGACCTGCCCTTGCACTGGGGCAGCATCTCTGTTTTTTTCCCATAATGAAATCGATGTCTACCTATTTTCCTGCACCTCCCAATTCCAGCTGCCTCCAGTGTCACTGTAAAGTGTGAACAAAAATCTATACTTCTTCAATACCCTGTGCATCACCCAGGAAAGGGCTAATAGGAGAGGCAGACCACTTGAGAGGCTGATCGATAGACCCGCCTGGTTTTGATGGTGGTTGTCTCACAGAGCGAAGCGCTGTCTAAACCCTCAATTACCCTTCCCTCGCCTCTCCCTGCCTCCTGACAACTCTTCAGCATCTCTAAGTAGACCACTGCCTAATAAAAGGCTGCAAAATGCCAGCACATCCCTGAGCCACTTCAGGAGGTCACTGTTTAATGCTGAAAAGAGATGCAGTGGAAGGAAACTGCCCCATGCCTCCAGTTAGAAGGAAAAATGGAAAACAGGGAAGAAATGAAAAAGCAGTTTTTAAAACATACATTAAGAGGAACAGGGGGTTTAAGATGTTTTAGAAGCAGTTTCGGGTGAAGCCTGTGACCCCCAGATTTTCTGAAAGTCGGGCCCAGATCAGTCACTTCAGTATAGGTGTCTGAACTGAAGCCTTTGAGTGGCTGGACTTTGAATGTGGAGAAAGGGAGCGCAGAGCCTGCTGTGCTCACCCACAGAGATTATTGGCAGTCACCCTAAAGCGAAGCAGGATCTGAACGAAAGGGTAAAAACAAGGGAGAAAGACGGTGAATGAATGTGCTGTCATGAGCAGATGAGGGACAGGAGGCTTCTGCAGGCTGGGGCTGTGTGTCCAGCTGGAGTCAGCATGCTCAGCTTCCTGGAAATTCAGCAGGGGAATGAGATTTCAGGCTCTCTCGTGTCCATCTCCACCCATTAAACAAATGAGTGTTTACTGAAAGGAAGAGAGCTATTCCAAGTCCCTCTGGTTTCAGGAAACCACTTCTTCCTTACAGACATCTCCTGATAGAAGAGACTAGCAACAGAGAGGAGGAGAGTAGCAAATCTGAGAGCTGCTGGGGTTTTGCAGTCCTCCTTTGATGTGTCCCCCCTCCAGCTGAGCTTGCCTGGCGTGAGGACCCATGGGAACAGCTCCAATTTTCTACCTCCCAGTTCAGCCCCAGTTCAACCCATGCTGAGGCAAAGGGAAGGCTTTGGAGGAAGGGTAAGGAGAGACTTGCGACATCAGGCACATTTATGACCAATTCCTTTTGCTGATGGTGAGTCATGGTGGAGAAGGGAGCTGAGAGGATGATTTGGATTTCCATTCTTCCCAAATGTGTCTCTGATTACAGTTCTTTGAGATCTAATAGAGTTTTGATATCACTGACCAAAAGACAGGGTGGAGATGGCTATAGGACTTTAAATCTGTGGGGGCAGGACTTTGCATTGTCACTTGCTGAGGATCCCATCTCACCACTTCTCCAGCCTGCCAAGGTTCCTCCAAAGGGCACCATGACCATCTGGCCATCCAATGTGTCACAGGCCATCTGAGGAATGGAGGCTAACCTCAATTCAAGTCTAACTTCTAAGATCTTTTTGGTTATGAGGAATCCCCCTGTTCCTTTTTGGGGCTGTAGAGGTGACTAAGGATGGAAAGGAGACCAGTGGGAACTCCATGCAAGGTGTTTTCCATCTGTAAGGCATGGACTTCCCTGATAGAGGAGTTCAAAACACATTCTCACCTGACCAGCCCCAAACATGCTGTAAGAGCTCCTTGCACAGAAGACCTTTGAAATAGATCTGGACCAGCGGGATATGTTATTTTGGGAAAAGCAGAAGCTAGGAAGGATTCTCTAAGGATAACTGGTCTCACTCTGGCACCCAAGCAGCCGTTATCACTTTGTGCCTGCTTTGCCCATGCTTTGGTGGCTGCCTGCTGCTTGGTAGGAGAGAGAATAGTGCCAGGAGAGGAAGTCTTGTGCACAGCCATACCCCACTGCCAGCTCCCTGAGTTGTGCTGGAGGAGAAGAGCGTGCTCTTTCTCTGGAGCTTTGTTCTCCAGGAGCAAACTAGTGAGCAGTGTTGGATTTCAGCCTTGGGTCTCCACTGCCTGGCAGCTGCAGTTGCCATGGGGATACCCCAGGAATGGAAATAGGTGCCCCAAGTTAGGGAGGACCATGAGATGGAGATGGAGACCAGGTTTTCTGCCCATCCAAGGTCTGGCATGACCTGTATTGCTCCTGCCCTGGATGATGTCCCTGAGACCATGGGCTACCATGTGAGGAAGGTCTGGTGGGATGATGAGGGTGGGATAGTGACCCAAACCAGACAGTGGTGCCACATCAGCTCTGCACTGTTTGCTCATTTAGGGGGTATGAAGGTGTTGACCTCCTCCAGCAGGGATACAGTCCAAACAGCACTGGCTCTGATCAAACAGGAGCTTTAGTGGAGACCTTCTCCAGGCACTGCCGGGGCTGAAAAGCAGCCCTGCGTCACAGGGCATGGGGAACAACAGACAGCTGTCTCTGCACTCGCCCTGCGCTGCTTATCGGCAGGGTAGTGAGAGCATCTCCATTTAGGGATGTGTTTGCTTTGCCTGACTGTGGCAGTGTGATAGGGGCTGCGGTGAGATGTGGGAGCCCCTGCCACCCCCCGCTGCCAGTGTCAGTGCTACGGACACCTGTGTGCACAGGCAGACCCTTGCTCCCATCCCAAACCTCCATGGGGTGCAGCCCATGGCTGTGTGCTCATCTTCTTTGTGCTTTCAAATGTGTCTGCGCTGCCTAAATTTATCCAGTCCATCCCACACAGGGTGTGGGAAATCCCCCTTACCATCTTCTAACCTCTCCATCTCCTTCAAAAGCAGAGAGAAGCACTCAGATTTTGCTCAGTCATTTGCAAAACCCCGGCACCAGGGTGAGAAGCTGATCCTGCACACAGTGTTGGGATTGCATCCCAGCCTCAGGCCCCTGGGCTCCCGCTTTGGCTCCCCCTCTCCCCATCCTCAGCAATTTCAGGAATAAACGGCTGGCTAATGGCAGGGCGCTGGGAGAGCTGATCTGGCTCAGCACGCGCCGGAGCGGCAGGTTATTGGGCACATTGATCCTGGTCCCATTTCTGAGTGCTGGTGAAAGGCTGCAGCATCCCACAACCCCCAGAGACTGAGCTTCTTGGCACCCTCCGGGGTGTGGAGGGCTCACTCAGGATGACCCAAGCTTGGGGACAGGTGCCTGTTTTGTGTTGTCATGAGGTGGGCTGACTTTCTGCATTTTGGATGCCCTTTTGAAGCACTGAAATGATGGGTCTGATGGGGTATTACTTACTTGCAGTGCTGTCCCGTACCTGCCAGGTGGTTTTTGAACTGATGGAGAGCTTTGGTTAGTGCATGGTTTCCCCCAGTGCTGCTGCACTTGCATCTCTCAGGGATCAAAAAGTTCACTGAGCTTTTTTTTGGGTTCCTTTGTGGAGATGCTACTCAGCATCCCTAGAAAATACAATCTGTTTTAGTATACCAAGACCTACTGTAAGAGGCAATATGTGAGGACTGAAGGGATAAAGTTGAGTGCAGTTGTGCTGAAGCCAATGGGATAAATCCTTTTACACCCAAAGGAGTAAATTTAGTAGTAAAATCCAGGTTGGATGAGGTTTTGAGCAACCTGGTCTAGTGGAAGGTGTCCCTGCTGATGGCAGGGGGGGTGGAACTGGAGGAGCTTTAAGGTCCCTTCCAACCCAAACCAGTCTGGGATTCTATGATAAATTTACCAGTATGCTAAAGCTCATGGTGAAGAAGAATTTGGAAAAGATGACAATCCAGGGAAAGATCCTTTTTTTTATCATGGGAGCCTTTGTTCATCCCACTCACGCTAAATGACTGACTTGGGAAGTGGAGATTTGGTTACAGTCCTGAAGAGCACTGGATCTGTAACAGCCAAGCAAACCATAGGAAAGTGTTAAACTAACCTTCTGCCATCCCATTATCAAAAAGAAAAGAATAAAAAAGGAGATAATCCTTGTTTAAATATCACAAGCAGCAGCTGAGTCAGTGGGAGCTTTAGACTGGAAATGTCAGGGAGGAATTTAGATTTTCAGAGCAGTTGCTGCTCTGCAATTATCATAAGTCACTTACAAGGACCTCTTGTCTCTCGTTGCCCTCAACCATGCATCTACAGGGAGGGGGAGCAGAGACAAAACACATGGCCCTACTGGGGACAGATAAGGGAAACCAACATCCCACTAAAGGCACAAGGCAAATCCCTTCAGGCTATGGCCGGGCTTCTGCCACTGAGTGGGTCAGACGTGGGCGGAGAAGAAGGGGAGGTGGTGGAAAGCAAACCCATGAGAGAGGCAGGGAAGCAATAGGAGAAAGAGGAGGTTGCTGGAGAAAACTGCATGCTGGCTCCCCCCAGAAAGGCATTTATTTGCTTCAGGCGATGTTTTGGGGGTAGGAATGAGAAGGGAGACAGAACAATGAAGATTTAGGAGGTTTTTAGCCTCTTCTTCTGTGGTGCTTTTTCTCTTGTACCAGCACGCCTTGTTGCCATCTAGCACGTCCCTGATGTAAATTAAATAAGTGAAAGTACTATTAAATCTCCTGAGGCAGGCACTGCCTGCACCAACAGGGGAAAGGAGAAGGATGAACACTTGAAACACATAATTTCCACCACATTAAGTGATGCAGAGACACGCATTTTCCGAGCTGGTACATGTGGGAAGGCTAAAGGCTTTCTCTGTACGGATGGCATTTTCTTACCTGTCTTTTCTCACAAAAAATGTGATGTTTCCAAGACTGATCTTGGCTGGGTGCAAGGTAGAAGGACCTCAGCCATGCTGTGCTGGTGGGAGTTGGTAGGGGTCTACCCTGCCTTCCTGGCTGAGGACAGTAGGTACCCCTGCTCCCTCTCTGTGCTTTGTCAGATGGGTCATCACACTCGTAACTCCTCCTGCACAGCACGTGGGCTGTGCCATCCCTGTTAGTCTTATCCTTTGCTGTCTCTGTGTCCAATGGACACAATCTTCAAGTGAGGTACCCATTCTGATGAGGACACCTGAAGCAAAGGGGAACATGGCTTTCCCAATGCCCATTGGGTTTGCTCACCATCACTCTTCAAAATGGACATCCCACTGCCCACTTGAAACTTCCTTCTTCATCTAACTTTCAGCTACTGATCATTTTGTTCTCTTCTCCACTAGATTAAAGGATCTCTATGTGTAGAGGACAGTCCTGTCACTGGGAGGACAGGAAATGTAATCTTGTAGACCCTGCTTTTCCATCGCATCGTCCCAGTAGCTTAATGGCAGAGTTACTGAAGTCAGACATATTGTACCAGTACAGATCTCTGATTCTTTTCTTTCTTTACTTTCCATTACTGTGGATCAATAAAACATTGTTGATACCTTGAAGATCCAGAAGAGAAGCAGAGGGCTTTGATGAGTCATCCTCTTAAGCCTGCTGGGTGGAATGAACCTTGCCATGGGTGATATATTTACATTCATTCTCTAAAAAGGAGAGGAAAATATTTTCTCATACTCTTTCCTATGTATTTACTTGATGACTATCTGTTAGCAATAACAGATGAGATCCTGAGCAGATCTGAATCAATAGGAAAGCCTGGACTTCACTGTGAAATGCTGGTGACAATTTCCAATTCAGAACTGGTTGCGTCTGCATAATAGATCTCATCCATTCCATGCTGAATGCAAAACACCTTCCTGCCTATAAACAGAACAACGAATAAACGTTTGTATGAAGTCAATATCATGACATTTTCATAGGTCTGAGACCCTTTGTGTGACTCCTAATGCTAAAATCACAGCAGACCTTTTGGTTGACAGGCAGATGGTTTTTATCCTCCAGTGCCTGAGGAGAGAGGAAACTGAGTGGGGAAGATGTCGGTGATTTTCTCTTCATGCAGAAGCAGCACTGAGCTGCTTTTCGCTGGTCCACCTTCATGACCTGGAGCTGCCATTATGGCAGATGAGAAAGTGGGTAAGAGGAGGAGGAAGGAGATGTATGTATGTCAAAGGAGTGACGTGTTCATGAAAAAGGAGAGCGCTGGGTAAACACTGACAAAGCACTGATGGAGAATCCTTGGCTTCTTCTAGCACCATTTGTTTCCACAGCTGGAGCAGTGAGGGGTGGGTGACTGGGAAACTGAGGGGAAAACAACACTTAGAGGAATAGCCCAAGAGCAGATGTGGGGTCCAGATCCGTCCCACCACACTGTGCAACCTTGCAGTGCAGGTCCTAACAGTCACAGGGGACTGGTGGCAATGGGTCAAAGGCTCTTCTGGTCCCATGCCATCAGCTTTGGTTGTGCTAAGACCACACCAACACACAGTGACGTGTTTCCAGTCCTTCTGAAAAGGCAATTATGGGAACTTGCTTTTATCCCTCACCACAGCTTGTCTTTCCCCATTCTGATGTCACCCTAAGTAAGATAAATGATGTCTTACTCCGTGGTGTGGGTGGATGAGCAAGAGGGTTAAACACATCAGGCCAGACACCATGGTCACTAGCAGTGAAGAGACTAAGCTCCTCAAAGCCCAGTTTCAAGAATGACTTAATACAGTAGGAGTGGGACTTAATGAACTTGGCAATAAAATGGGGACATGCCCTGAACTTTTTCTTCCAGAGAAAGAGTTGGAGGATCTGGTCACTGCAAAAACATCTTAGTGCTGGGACTTGCAAGGGCCTGGAGGACAAATAAGCAGTAGCATGAGTCTCTTTTCCACATGTATTCAGCAACACAAAGACCTGGTGGCAATCAGACTACAGGTGAGAGCACTGGAGGGAGGCAAGAGCCAAATGTTTCCATCAATTTCTGCATCTTTTGCCCACTATTAACTAGTTCTTCACAGCTGAAGGTTGCAGCAGTTGCCAGCCTTGAGGCAGAAGGCAGGAAGCAAGGCAGTGAGTTAAACGACTTGCCCACGGCCATGTGGTGAGCAGTCAGAAAAGCAGCTTCATGTTTTCTGTGCTGGTTGTTGGCAATAGGATTAGTGCTGGATGTTTGATTTTTCTTTTCATAATGTTTCTGATGTTTTCAGGAAGTTGTTTACCTGTGCAACCTTTTGTTTGTTTGTTTGTTTGTTTGTTTGTTTGTTTTCCCCAGAAAAGCAAATTCACTGTCAAACTCAATGTTTGAATGTTCTGTGCCAGATCTCCTTATGATAATTCCTGTTTCTGGAGGATTTTTCCACCTCTCTGGGAGCTCCTAGACTCCTCTTCAATCTTTCTCCCTTCTCAAAAGAGCTTCATTTACTTTATTTATTTTTTTAAGAAAGATGACTCCAGGAGCTGGGAGTAAAATATTTAGTATCACAGACATAAATTAAAATCACAAGGACTGGTAGTGTAGGAAACCTGTTGCAAAACACACAGACTAACTTTCCACATGCAGGTAACATTCCCTGATGACCTTGTAAAGAAGTTGTCTAAGAGTTAAAATACAGTGGGATAGAGGTGTCAGCAATTAATTTTACAACCCTGCAAGATGACATACTCCAAGAGACAGTGCATTTTATTCCACCTTCCGCTCCTGACTGTCTGCTTGCTGCCCACATTTCCAAAGAGAAAATTGCTCCTAAGTGCTTCCCCATTGATCCGAGATGAGATGGTTGTTTTGGATTCTGCTGTGGCAGGTGAATCATCAATACAATATTTCTGAATTTTCATTCACCTGTTGCATGTCCATTTCTTGAAAGAGAGAGGGATTGCTGCAGTATTTATTTCCAAAACCTCAAGGCTAAATTCTCAGTTCCTGGGGAGAGGCTGATTTTTTTTCTCCATCCAAGCAGCCTCCCTTCCCTCTGAAAACCCTTTCCCCAAACCATTCACTATTTCACTAGAAATCAGTGAAATAGTGAATGTTTTTTTCTTCTTTTTCTTTTCTGCTTTTCATCTTTTTCTTCTGAAAAGTGGATTGCTGTCAAAACCTCCCAGAATTGCATTTTCATTATTGACTGAGAGGAGATTTGATGGGTGTTTGAGGCAAAATGTGAGCAGCATGAGTACAGAATTTTGAATCTGACTGTGGAGATGAAAACGGAGTTGTGAGACCAGTCAGCCCTATGCTTCAAAAGGGGAATGGGAGCTCATTTTTTGTGCTTAATAGGATATTAATAATTATTGTATAATATTAATAATATTGTCAGATTTAGCTAAAACTTGCCCTGGCCTTCTGAAATATGAAATCTTGGACACAGAGGTTTACATTTAACTGCTGAGGTTATTGACCTTGATCCTTAAGTCATTGGTTTGCCTCTGTGGAGCAGATATACCCTGTACACTACACTGTGAAAATGTACTGACACAAACCAAGGCAAAAAAGCACGAGAGGAGGTTGCACAGCTCTGCTCCATCTTCTCTAGGAGAGTGTATCTTCTGACACTTAGTTTTTTTTAACATAATTGCCTTTTTTGATTTTGCCTTGGGATTTATCCCCTGGCTGGAAGAACAAGTCCTGCACCATGGCTCTTCATGTCCCAGTGGTGACCTCTGCAGTGGGGTGAGTGGAGGGCCAGGACCCCACATCTGGCCTGTCCATCAGACCAGGTCTGAAGCTGCAGAACCTCATCTGATCTGGCAGAGCTTTTTTCCCAGGGTGGCAGGAAGCATCTCACTGCCCTTACTGAAGAGCCAGCACATCTTTGCTGCTTGCAGCCCCCCTTCCCCTGGGCTCATCAGTTGTGAGAGAGCGTGAGCACGAAAGTCAGTGTTTTCTTGATAATAGGAGGCTGCAAAGTTAAAAGGGAGATGAGGATTTTAATTATCTCTTTTTTTTTTTCCCCTCCTCCTGTTGCTGCCCCAGTCCTAGGGAGGCTACAATGAAGTAGAAGCCTGAGGTGTCATTATGGGTTATTAAACTCCTTTGTGGCACTTCAGGATGTTGAATGGAGCTGTGAAGGGAGAAGAGGAAAAAACATTTCTTGATGGAGCTGGCTAACCCCCCTGTAATTGCTTCATGTGGCAGACTGCAATTATTGTGTGGAGAGGAGGAAGGAGAGAGAGAGGCGGGGTGGGGGAAAGAGCAACAAGGGGTACCCCACATGGCCATCAGGGATGTCTTGGGTGTGATGGGACATTGCAGCTTGCCCTCACATTGTTCACCGACCCTTTCTTTTGCCTTTTGTGGGGCACTCTCACAGCACAAACCCTGTCCCTGCAGCTCCCTGGGCCACCAGAGAGACCCCCACCCTCACCAGGTTGAGCTGTAAGTGCCTTTGCCACTGTTTCACCCTGGGACTTATATCAAGACCACATGGAGATCACTCCAACTCCCATGATGAGGGACAGTTTTGGCAGATGGGGTTTTCCTCCTGGTCCTCACACCCGATGTGCTCAGGAATGCTGATTATTGCAAACAGTGCTTGACAATGCACAGAATGACCACATGGATCCAGCCAAAGAAGATCATATCTTGCTTTTCTCTCCTCATCACCAATCCCGCATCCAGTGGCAGGTGAAATGAGCCTCCTGAGGACCAGCAGCACTCTGCACTTTAATGCCATTTCTGGATCCTTTTTGGGACTGCTTTACCCTTGAGGAAGGCACAATCAGAGCTGCCCAGTTTATGGGCTTTTCTGTCTGCAGCAAAGCAGTGTCCAACAGTGTTTACTGTTTCTGCTTTATGTCAGATTAATCCCTTAAAACACACAGCTGGATACACATGGCACCTACACACATTCAAGGACAGTTGTGTGGTTGGAATCTGAGAAACAAAGCAGTGATGAAGACCCATCCATCTGTTGTGTTTCCTTCATAAAGCTTCCTAAAGGCTCCTCTTCCTCATTAACAAGTCTGGTAGTTAGTCAAACATGATAAAAGCTGAGACAAGCCTGGCTTGGTTTCACCAAACAGGCTCACACCCCCAGAAGTCATGTCTGATAGCAGCAGAACTTAAACATGGACCCAAACAGGTGTTTTATAGAGATGTAGACACATGAAGAGATGGAAATGTCCAAGCTGTGGGTGGTCTCCAAAAAGGTGGGACTTTGCCTGGGAAGGACACAGATGGAAAATGTGTTAAGGAGCTTTGCACTGGACCAGCTGGGAAAAACCAATGTCTGTCCTCTTGCAGCTATGCTGATAACACTGCTCTGAAGGACATCCACCCACTGCCCACCTTCCTGCCCAAAAGGAGACCCTGCTGCCATGTGCTTTCTTGCTCTGTCAGCTCCTCCAGGACAAGAGAAACAACCTGATTTTTCCACTCTTATCAGAGGGAGAAAATCTTACCATCACTTGTGCCAATCTGGAAGTTTTGCCCTTGATTACATGGAAAGCAGAACTTCACTTTGGCTACATGGAGCCTCCATGCAGGAGAGTGTTTCCTTACAATGCAGGACTCTCATCACCAGACAGGGATAGAGGGTGACAGATTAGTAGGGTTTAAAGAGGAAAAGAGTTGTATGCCTAATTTTTCATCCATATAAAGAAGAGGGATTAAAAGTCAAGGCTTTTGGGGTGAGATAACTAAGTAGAACTAAGGAGTTTAGATAAAGTACTGGATTTCACAAGGAGAGAAACGATATAATGAGACAAAAGGAAAAAAGAAAATATACTCAAAGAAATTCCATCTATTCACACAATAGTCTTGAAAACTTGTCTGGCATTATCGGTGCTTTTTAAAGCCACTGTTTGTCAGAAGAGCCTTCATATGTGATCTCTGAATATGTTACAGCCTGCAGGAAGGCTGAGTGACTCGTTCTGTTCCCATATTTGTTAAAGTACTTTATGAATTTTCTCAATTATTTACATGAACTGACATTTTAATGCTATCCTTTCAGCAAATTGATTACAAATTTGAATAACTGGAACTTGCTTTGATGGCTGATTTTATGTTTATCATCCCTGACAAATGCTGTTCTAAGGAGAACTTTAAACTAAGTCAGTTACAAAAAATAAAAGGTCTAGCAAAATGGTTTCTCTTTCTGATTTTAAGGTAAGAAAACAGTAGGAAGGAAAAGAGATTAAATTCATTAAATAATTTGAAATTTGTCTTTGTCCTAAAATTAAACTGAAAACCTCAAACAAAAAGTGCTGAAATTCCATATTCTACATGCTGCTTTAAAGGTAGTGGAATCCAGAAGAGTTCATCCAGAATTAAAAATTTATTTTATAAAAATATTCAAATGCAGTTCTTGGAACTCTCCTCCTCCACAAGTCCCTTTTTCTTTCCCAAATGAAATCCCAGTGAAGCTCAACTGGTCTTGGCCTTTCATTGACAACTTTCATATTGTAGTGTATCACACCAGCAAAGTGTGACCTCTTCTGAAGTTGGTTCTTCTTCCTGCTGGTCTTTATTAGATTTAGAATATCTTCAGATGCCCAATAGTTTGCTTTTAACTCATCTATTTCCATGTAAGATCTACTTCTTACATAGTAGGAAGCACTAAGAGCAGAGCAGGTTCAGTCTTCCTAAGGCAAGACACTGGTGCAACCTAGGACAGACACCTGCTTGTTTGAAGGAGACTTACTGCTTGTTTTATAATCCCCCTCATATCGAAAAGGGTACTGAAGATAAACTTAAAAACCCACAAAAATCCAGTAATTTTTCTTCTTGGTCCCTCTGGAAAGGGACAGATCTCTTGTGGGGTTAAAATCAGGATGAATTGCTGTGATTGATGTTCTGTGGGATTGTCTGGGGTGGGCAATCCCTTTTCACACTCTGTGTCTGTGGTTGGGGTAAGACAGAAATGTTCCAGCATGGGAATAAGAATCATGCTGCTTGAAAGTCCCATTTATGAACTGCCTGAGAAGAAGTCTCTCTTCAAAAAAGTCAGGACAGAACATGGAAACATGAGCCAGCATGGGTGGCCATCTCCATGAGATCCTAATCTTCTTAAGTTTCATGGAAAGATGAACTTCACCAGGAGCTGGCCAGTGTTTTAAATGAATACTGTCCCACCATCATCCCCAAAACCCTTCGTTCTCTTAGCCAGGTGGCAATCAATTCCTGAGCAGGTTGGGGAGCCTGACCATCAAAGCCAGCCATCTCTCCTTTGGTGACAGCAGTCTTTTGGTGGCAGCGTGAAGCAACGCTGATGACTTTCTATCCTGTGCATCTGCTGGAAAAAACGGGCTGAAAAGGGTTGTGAAAAGGTGCAGCCTGCAGCAACCACAGCTGGGACACCTGGCTAAGGCAGCAGCGTGGGAGTCAGCGCTGGTATCTCACAGTGATGTTCTCCACACACCAGTTTGTCCAGCTACCATGGTCCACCTCAGCCAGTGGCAAAAAATAATTCAACTGTAGGATTGTGCTAATTTGTATCCTGCAGTAAGGGAGTCCCCAAGGCCACCATAGCAGCCAGGAGGTGACTGAGCCTGCGATGCTGCTCCTTGCCCAGATGGAGGGATGACTCAAGATCTGCCTCTCAAATGTTTTCTGAGAAGATCCTGCAGCATCAGTCAGCATCCCTTCCACCAGTGTGGTGGGTTTTTGTCTTGTGTTTTGAGCATTCAGGGTTTAGCAGAGGGCAAACAGAAGGATTAGGAGACTCAAGGGGGGATTAGGGATGAAAATAAAGCAAAAGCAAGGACTGCTCTCTGTGTCTGAGGTGGTACCACTCGAGAGGATGCAGAGGCTGGGAAGAGAGGAGCCCTGATGGCTGCTTAACTCCTTCCTCTGGTTTCCACTGCACTGAACTGCAGGGTGTTCCCAGCACCCAAAGGAGAGAAGCTGCTTCACCTGAATTAAAATTATTTTTGGCTCCCTACCAGATCAAATCTTTAGCTGCTGCCAAAAGCTCACTTCACCTTCAACTTCTACCAACCTCTAGCCAGTTGGGGCTTCCCAAGCTGCCTTGGTGGGGCTGGCAGCATTCATCATGCTCCCCAGTGTTTGCAGGAGATGGCAAATATCAAGAGCTTTGCAGTCTCAAGGAGGTCAATGGGATGTTGATTCTCCAGGGCTTTTGGCACTGCAGAAATCATCAGCACACTGGCATGAGCTCAGCTGTCCTGCCATGGGAAGGGCGAGCCATCCATGCTAACCAGGTGTCTTCAACAGATGTCTTCCAAAGCAACCTTATAGTCAGCAAGGTTGTGGGTGATCTCTCCAGCCATCAGCCAGTGAAATGCCACCAGCCTGTCCCCAGCGTGGTAGTGGCTCACACGAAGCAGGACTGTGCATTCCCACAGCCCTTGTTTGACGTGGGAGAGCTGCTGCAAATCCCTCAGGAGGAAAATGCCTCTTCTCCTCACAGCAAAGCAGAGTCCTGGGATGGGTCCTGAGCTGCCACCTGCTGTCACAGCCCCAGAGGTCCTTGGGCATTTGGTCTCTTAGGAATTACTACGAGCGGAGCAAAGCCCTTGGGAAGGCAGGATTGAGAGGGTTTTTTCCAGGTTATTTTCTTTAAAACCTTTTTCATCTCTGAGAACTCAAGGGGCCTGGTTCTGTCGTCCTGCTGTCAGCACCATATGGACAAACCAAGACATGAGGTTATGGGACAGCACTGAAGCACACAGCATTTACAGGGGCCAGGCGTTGGGAGATGTGTACACAAGAACAACATCCAGTCCCACGGCTGCCTTGGGGGAATCAGTGTTATTTCCCTGTTCATTTACTGCCTCAATGACAAGGCAAACATGGGGAAAAAAAAGAGTGGGAAAAGGGCTGAATCTCTTCCTTCCTTTGATTTTGTCCTTTCACTGATCAAAATCCTTTCACGCAACCCAAGCTGGGAAAGCAAATCTGTTGGACTCAAACACAATGCAAGAGTGAACTCCATGAAGAAGAAGAGGAGGGGAAAAAAAAACAGAGTAGAAATCTTTTGGGTTCAGGCAAACAGGTGGGGGGAGCGTCTGGTCTGCAGGGTGTCTGCAATCTTTGTAGCGATTAGATTTAATGGGACAGAAACGTTTCTCTCCTTCACGTCCCCTCCTCCTCTCAGCCTGAGGGGGAGAAAGGAGGGAGGTGGTGATGGGGAGGTGGCAGGGGGAGAGAAGATTTGAAAGAGTCTTTGACGTCAGCTCTGCCCTATAAAAAGCTGACAAGGAGCTGGAAAGCAGAGATCAGAGCTCGTGGAAGAGCAAAGATGCCAACCCCGAACATCTCTACCGCTGCAGCCAAAAGCTTCCGCAGGGCGGTGTCGGAGCTGGACTCCAAGCAAGCCGAGGCCATCATGGTAAGACATCACTACCCCACTTCTTTTCTTTCCCCTCCAAAAACCTCAGCCTCTCCCGTAGCTATAGGCAGAAGCAGGCAGGGATAGATGGACCAACACTGCCTTTGTGGGCACCTCTGGGCTCCAGGCTGGCAAAGGGAAATTACCTGAAGAGTTCTCTCTGCATACTGGTACATATGAAACGCAAACATTTAGGGGAATGAAAGCTTGAGCTCATGCAACACCCTCCCCAACCAAAAGCAAGGGAAAGAACTCATAGACCTAAGGCAGGAATAAAAAGGAATCCCCAGCATGAAAGCCAATTCGAAAATCTTCGAGCTCTCCTGATTTCAAGGCAATAAAGTGCTGAGACTTCACCTGTTCCAGCATAATGAAAAAGTGCAGCTGTTATTTCAGAAAACATATGAGGCACAGGCAATTTAATCAGTTTGGTCACTGCTGCTGTGTCTGCAGTTTGACTTTTTCCCAGCACATCCTTCCCCTGTTTCTGTTCCCAACCCTCCCTTGATGTGATCTCAGCCCTGGGTTCATCCCAGAGAATGCTTCTACGCACCCCA
>NW_010299104.1:22595-58435 GCF_000700745.2 Antrostomus carolinensis | reverse complement strand
CTGTCAAGTGCCTTTGGACAGCCAAGTCTGGCCAACCCATTGGCCTGGCTGGAGGGACAGGAACCCAAATGCCAGGGCAGGCAGGAGGAGCCCGGAGACTCCCAGCGTGGGACAGTCCTGTGGGTCAGAGATGTGGCCAGGCTACGGGTGACCCTGGAGGAGCCAGAGCAGCTGGTGGCAGCGAGTGCACCAGGAGGGGACCCCTTGGGATGCTCAGCAGGAGGAAGCCCAGGATTTGAGCTGGGTTAGGGAGCAGATGTGTTTGGCAGGGTGACTCCATAGAACTCCCCATTTCCCTCCCTTACCCTCACTGCCTTTTCCACCTGCTCTCCTCTTAACCCTCTGTGGTGCTCTGGCTCAGTAAGATCAGCCACTACACAGGCAGTGAGAGGTGTTTTGGGGAGTAGAGCATGCTGGAAAGGAAGGAAAACATTTAAGAAACAAGGAGGTAAGCTTGCTTTCTCTAATAAATGGAAACCAGGGTTGGCTTCCCTCTCACACAACCATTTTCATCCTGGCAAAATAATGAACACTTAAGTGGTTCTTGAAAACCTGGTATTTTCCAGGCTGCTCATCAAATCAGTACTTGAGATGCTTGTTGCTGTCCTGAGAAGGAGCAAGTGTTTGATTATTACACACTGTGGGGTGCTGCTTCGTGTTTGATGGGAAACGAGCCCCTGAACGAAGGAGCCAGAGGAATTTGGGTTCACCAGGTTTGCTGGCAGGAATTTGACAGCCAGTTTGGGGTGAGTGGCTCCTCCAGCCTGGGGCTGACATAAAACCTCGACCTATCTTTGAATGGAAATTCTCACAAAAATAATAAAAGAATAACCTGACCCCTGTTAGGGTCAGTCAGAGAGCAGGCTGCATGGAAAGCTTTGTCCTTTGCTTCACCTAGCACAGGAGCTCACCACAATCCCAACACATCTTGCTGGCTTGTACCAGACAAGAGCCATGACTCTGCATTTGTATGTGACACTGCATGTCCCTGGCCCTCATGGTGCTGGCGTGACCACCCAGCCCTGGTTAACCATCTCCAGCAGGTCTAAAGGGTTCTCTTGCCATTAACCAGCACCTTGCTGCAGGGGAAACTGTGCAAACTGGGGGGGAAAAAAAGACCTTTGCAATTCCAGAATTTATCTACACCAGCAGGTATTTTACAAGTCAGCTGGGCCAGTCAAACATCAAACCCACACCGTGGAAAAATCTTTTGTTAGGTTAGTTTTTCTGCTGCTAATAGTTTTTACAAGACACCCTGGGGCTGTAGCTGGAACAGGGTTATGGAGCACACAAGCAGAGCCAGGCAGGAGATAGCAGCTGGAGGCAAGAGCACCCAAGGAAGCAGGGGTGGGACATTACTGTCCCCATGCTGCAGGGAGAGAAACAGTCTTTACAATCCTTCCTGCTTGCTGCAAATAATGAGGCAGGGAAAAAAACCAACCAAAACAACTAAAGTACTTTAATTCAGAGTTTTTGATGGCAGTGCTTAGGCAGGGCACTCTGAGCTGCAGTGAATTCAAAGAAGGAAAAATGAACTAACTGTTCATAAGACCGTATCAGACTCAGACCCCAGTCAGGCAAATAAATGCTTTGCAAAATCAAATTAAACTTCTCACTGTAGCCAGATGTGCACTCAGGGAGCTTGTCTGCAAGGCAATTCGGGAATTCCATGTACCAGTGCCTTCTGAAGAGAGGCAGGCATTTATCAGGAGAGATCTGTTTGGTTCATTTATGTGCCAGATTCCTAATTTCCAGCACAAGGAGGTACCTGATGAGTGTAAATGTACAGGGCAGAGGAGAGGATGGTGGGACGGGGAGCATGTAGCCAGGCAGCCTCTACCTGGCAGAAGAGGCAGGAGGCAGGTTCCTCCCAGCACTCTTGTCCCATGCAAAATTCAGCCTCTTTCTTTTCTTTCTTAAAAGAGAGAAAGAGAGAAAGAGAGAAAGAGAGAAGGAGAGAAAGAGAGAAAGAGAGAAAGAGAGAAAGAGAAAGAAAGAAAGAAAGAAAGAAAGAAAGAAAGAAAGAAAGAAAGAAAGAAAGAAAGAAAGAAAGAAAGAAAGAAAGAAAGAAAGAAAGAAAGAAAGAAAGAAAATAAAAGAAAGAAAATATCCACCCAAACGATGCCAGCATGGAGCTAAGTAGCTTCCAGGATGCCTTGACAGGGACCAAAACCCTCTGCTCCTGCCTGCCAGACCCAGCACATTGGTTTAACTGGTTGTGGCTGCCTCTCCCAGTGTGGCTTTCCAGTCACACAGGTCTTCTCACTATTTAAACCTCTTCCAGTCAGATTTTAACTAGATTTACAGCCTAAACATAGGAGTCTAAATTCCCTTCTCTCCCCCAGAAGTAAAATCCTGCTTCACCTCTATGCCTTGGGGCACATTGTGATAAAACACCCTTGGCTGAAGCACTGCCTGGCACAGCCCAGTGACTGTGGCAAGCACAGGGCTGTTTGCCCTGCTTATTGCAGACACTTTAAAGTAAACACCAGCTTAGCTTTAAACACGGCGGCGATATAAAACACACGCTTAAAGCTGAGCACGTGCTCACAAGCTTTTAAAAGTTATGCCCCAGGATATTATCTGTCTTCTGTCTTTGGGTTTGAACACTGTCAATTTAGACAAGTAGCAATATGTGCTTATTTGTTAGAAGATGTCTGTGCCACAAGGAATAAAGGGATTGAGGATCAGCAAATATCATACCAGAGGGGTCTCATTATTAAAAAAGGACCAGATAGAAGTGTGTGGGCTGGCACTTCCGTGTGCTGCATTTTTCAGGCTACCTTTAAAATGTCAGCTTTACACCGAGAAAGTGTCCAAGAGGGTTTGCACAGGAAGCATTAGTTACTGATGGTGGGCTTTGAAAAATCAGAGAGAAAATGGACTTAGTAGTTGAGCAAGCTGCCTTTTTAAAAAGAAAACATTCTATAAATTTCACAAGGTAAGGAAGGCTCTGCTTGGTTAGCATCTATCTCTGTTCCAGATCTTTTCCAATGTAATCAGAGGGAAGACTGCAGCCAATCCTGCTCTATGCAGGTGCTGGATGGCTTTATGTTCTGCTCCTTCTTCAGTGCTGCCCCAGGTTTCTTTTAGCAAGTCCTGAAGGTTTGTCATCTGGTTTGGTTATCGAACACAAAAAATTGGAACCAGCTGAGCTGCCTCTAAATGGAAAACTAGTTGTAAAAAGATGAAAACTAAATAAGTTAGTACAAGAGCTATTGGTATAACAAAAGAAACAGCAGTGGTGGAAATAGGTTGTTGCTCACTATAAATATAAATGAGTGACCTAACATGATCCCAGGCACAGACTTGCAGCATTTTAGGTGGAATTCCAAGTAGCAGAAATCTGCAGGAGTTTGTTGGGACAAAACAAATCTATAGATCATTGGGAGTAATTTCTTTTCTGGGGTGTATGGTTGTGGTTCCAATTACAATTCAATAGACAAGCACCCACTTAATATCAGAGGAAGATGTTGCATTGGATCCTGGGAGCAGTTTAGCTAAGCCACCGTGCTAGGACACTTTCAGACAGTTCATGTTTCTTGTCCAGGCCACAGCTGTGGCCTTCAGCTGTCCCTCATTGCATATCTTTTTCTCAGATGACTTCAGTTTATCTAACACCTCTCCTCTTGAGTTCATCAGACACCTGAAAACTGTGTAAGATTGTTTCTGATTTTTATTTTTTGAAGAATATTGAGAACTGTTTCTAGGGAATGTTGGGGGAGGGGGGGGACCTACTGTCTAGTCATACTATAAGGATATTTTACACAGATTTTTTCCTAAAGCTTCACGTTTCTGAAAGTTCAATTCTAAAGCCTCAATCCTCATCACCAGATCTTCCTCTATAAAGCCAGGCAAGTCAGTTCAACCCTCCCCTTCTTCCTCTGTTGAGACACATTGGCCACACCTCACCCAGCTACTGGGGATGACTCTGATCTCCCCTACAGCTCTATCAGAAGTGTTATTTATTTCTGTTCTGCCTTCAGTCACCACGGTTCATTGGTAGACGTCAAAGCCTCATTGAAGATGCCAGGAAGGAAAGAGAGGTTTTTTCCCCCCCCCCAGCCACTGATGCTGCAGAGTCTACAGAGACCATTGTCTTTGAGGAGAAGGATGGGAGAGCCATGCTGAACCTCTTCTTCATGCTCAAGGGAGCCAAGACTTCACCACTGTCCCGTGCACTTAAGGTATTTGAGGTGAGTACCTAACTTAATCTGTTGTGTGGGATTCAAGGAACACACTACAGGTTTCATGGCTGTTCTGTGAGAATTATCACTTGAGTCTACTAAAGAAGACTCAGACTAGGTCTGCCTGCTGTGAATTACCAGTTAATTGTCTGATGTCCCCACAGTCATGCTTTGCTCATGCCCCAACATGCCCTCACTTTCCATCAGTAAGAGTAAGCCATACTCTGTCTGGTAGTGCTGTCAAGCTCTGGGCTTAACTTTGCTTACTTACTTGATCCAGCCACACAGTTTCACACCTACAATCCATACCCTTGTGGCCTGTAGCATGCTCTGACATCCCCCTCCACCACTCAGCACTTCGACTTCATGCACAGGACTCTGATCCCACATTCAAAGCAAGCCATGTCCTCTCCATAGCTACAGACCAAACCCACCTTACTTGTGGGTCAAGGCTTTGATACTCTCTGAATGGAATTGTCACATTGGTCCCTGATCACAAAATTACAGGAACAACTTCACTCTGGATGTAAAACTGGTATATTGATTTCAGAATTACCTCCCTACTTCAGGGATGAATTTGATTCACCTGTTAAAGGTTCTGTTGGTTCCCCCCAGAGATGTGCCCTGTATATGGCTTTAATACCAAGGCAAGCTGGTAACTAATTGAGCTTTTTCCCCCTAGCCAGCAAGATAACGTTGCATTATCAAGGGTATCAGAACTATGAATTAAAAGACTGAAATAAGTGCTGCCTATTTAAACAGTAATCCAAACATGACACCTTGCATTTGTGTAGTACATTTTCATCCAGAAGGATTCAAAAGTGTTTTGCAAACTGAGGTTCTGAGATCTGTTTTATCTACAGTAGTTTAATTTCATTGACTTCAGCAGTGAGAGGCGAGGACAATTTGTTCCTATTAATCAGTCATGTGGGTTGTAAGAGGCCTCCAGAGGTCTCTAGTCCAACCTCCTGCTCAGAGCAGGTCCAGTCACAGCAGGTTGCTCGGGGCTGTGCTTGTTGCATTTTGAATATCACCAAGGCAGAGATCCCACAGTCTCCTTGGATCCTTTGGGTAGTGTTTGACTGCCTTCATGGTAAAAAGGTTTTTCACTTTTGTTTTTCCCTTTAATGTCCTTGCTTCCAGCTTGTGCCCATTGTCTCTTCTCCACCTACTATGTACTTTTCAGATGAGTCTGGCTTTGTCTTCTTTACACCCTCCTACCAGGTCCTAGTAGACAGTGAACCAATCTCCTATGCCCCCTCACTTCTTAAGGCTGAACAAATCAAATTCCTCAATCTTTCTTCATATAACATTGTGCTCCAGCCTCCTGAGCATCTTGGCAGCCCTCTGCTATAGCTGCTATAGCACATCAGTGTCTTTCTTCTACGGGACATGGTACTCCAGAAGTGGAGATATACCAGATAGACAGGAGGAATCACTTCCTTTGACCTGTTGTCTACAGTCTTGCTACTACAATTCAGTATGTGGTTGGCTTTTCTGGTCACAAGGGCATGTTGCTCACTCATATATTAATACACACGTTAATTATATAACACCTTCTTCCCCAAGAAATGCAGCCAATTCTGGGGTAAAAACAGATCACCAGCAACACTGTACAGCAGAATCACCACCTAACGGCTGTAAACATACAGGAAGTGTGTTTAGGAGATAAGTGTTTCCCTGGAATTGTAGGACATTCTAGCTATTCGTTGCCCATGCAGTACTAGCTCTGATAATCTAAGATCTTCAGCAATTACAAAACATCTTGTGTCACCTCTACGAGGACTGTTGCAAGAAAAGCTCTTTTTTGGGCAACATATGGTTCTTGTTTAAAGACTGAGAGAATCTCTAAGACAAGCTTGTCATACAAAAGCCTCGGTGTTGCCATGATTGGGGTCTCCTTCCTAGAAGTGCGCAGCTACCAGGTAAGGCATGAAAAATCCATCAGTGTAACATTTCAAATGGAACAGACTGCTTAGTGGGTATGGAGCAGAGATGTGTAGGCTCTTGTACTTGGTAGGTTTTGTTACACTGCATTTAAAATCTATAATTTAAACAAATTTTAAAACATCAAGCAAGAAGTAGGGGCAGCTTATGTTAAAATATTACTTGTTTCTTCCTGGAGCCATTTGCTTGCTTCATCAAGAGCTTTTCTAGTAAAAAAGCTCTTTGAGCTTGTCGCAGAGAGAACTTTAAATATAATAAAAAGGCAAGCATGTCAAGCCACAACAGAAGAAGATTCATTTCCTAGATCCCTCTGGCAATGCAGGTACAAGATATGAAAGCAGACGGGCATAATGACATTTGCCTCATCATGAACCAGGCTGCAGGGAAGCTGGTTTCACTCTTCTGTATGTGCTACATGCAGCCAAAGCATAGGTAATGCAATCACGGCTGTCAGATTAATGCAAAGGTATTGATTGTGGAGGGGACAATGTAATAGTGAAGTTGGTAGGTACATTAAAAAACACGGTCCTAAATTTAATTTACCTGTGGCATCGCATCTGTTCCTTCTCATCTCTCTGCCTCTGATTAACAAAAGAAATTATATCCCTTCCTCTACCAAAGATCTTGCAGAGACTTTGGAAAGGCTGGGGTCGTTGCCCAAGGATTTTGAAAACTTCCAGTTTTCAGTGAGCTGAAGAAAATATCCACAAATCTACCAGCACCCTTTGGAAGACTCCACACACCATTTTATCTCCTTATTATTCTTTGGGGGTGGTCAGTGCTAATAATGAACCCGAATGATACCAGTTTTGATCGTGAGCCCCAAATTAGTGCCCCGGCGGAGCGGGTGGGGCTGAGCCCTGGCAGTTCAGAACCCTGGACAGCGGCCGCCGCCGGGCAGCGCCCCCCCCTTCCTCCTTCTACGTCATCGCCAACGCCCCCCAACCAGCAAAAACCCGCCTTTGCCTTGAGTGGGAGACTGAAGGAAAAGGGGTCATAGGAGGTGCCATTTGCTACATCAATTTCACCTCTTGATAGGATCTTCTTTCCAGGGAGACCTTCTAATGGCCTTCCAGTACCTGAAGGGGCTCCAGGAAGGGTGGGGAGGGACTTTGGACAAGGGCAGGGAGTGACAGGACAATGGGCAATGGTTATAAACTGGACAAGGGTAGATTTAGATGAGATATGAGGAAGAAATTCTTGGCTGTGAGGGTGGTGAGACACTGGCCCAGGTTGCCCAGAGAAGCTGTGGCTGCTTCTTCCTGGAAGTGTTGAAGGCCAGGCTGGATGAGGCTTTGAGCAACCTGGTCTAGTGGAAGGTGTCCCTGCTGCTGGCAGGGGGGTTGGAACTGGATGAGCTTTAATGTCCCTTTCAACCCAAACCATCCTATGACTCTATGATTCTTTGCCCCTGTGGAAGTCTTCTGTTGATTGTTTTTAACCAGCCCCACTGGTTGTTTGTCCAAAAGGAAAAATTGTGGAGTTAATGGATAAGTGTGTTTACCCCAGTGTGGGTAAAAAAAGAGGAAGAGATAAGGAGTCTCTCCCAAATGTATCTGCTAGGGAAGTACCACTTGGTGTTTCAAGTGTTGTTTGATGTTTTTGTTCTCCTTTTCCATGTCCCAAAAGACATTTGAAGCTAAAATTCACCACCTGGAGACCAGGCTTAGCCGAAAGCCCCGTGAAGGAACTGCTGAGCTGGAGTACTTTGTGCGCTTTGAAGTCCATAGCTCTGACCTCAATACTTTCATGAGCTCCATCAAGAGGGTAGCAGAAGATGTGAGGACAACTAAGGAAGATAAATGTAAGGAACTTACAAACTATTTAATTTTTGGTGATAGGCTGTAGAAACAGGGTGGACACTTTGTTATCCTCAGAGAAGGAGAATGGCTACTGTATGCTGAATTTGACCAAAACATAAAAGACTGCCTCTGGCACACCTGAATCCTGGGAGCTGCTTTCCTCCTTGTCCCTCTCTCAATAGCCTCCAGAGTACATAGCCCATTCTCCTGGTGCTAGATTGAAAAAAACAGAAATAGGAGATTAAATTTCATGCTTTGTTCACACCTCTCCTCCAGAGTTCTCTATCCCTACTCCAGTGTTTTACATTATAAATGTAAAGTAGTTTCCTACCCACGTGTCAGGAACTCTGTACAGATCCAACACTAAACTGCAAGACACTCCCCATGCCAACCTGTTCTGAAGACAGGGTGATTGTTATTATAAAATATCCCTAGAGATCTGCAGTGATCGCTCTGCAACCAGTTGGACCTCTGGATTTGTTTTTAATGTGAAGTCTAGAGTCTTTAAAATCCACTTTTCATCTCCTTGATTAATTTTGTCACAAAATACTCTGCTGAGGGATGGGCAGGGAAGCCATGTGAAGCAGATCGTGGCATTAGATCTGACTTTAGGATGAGAGCATTGAGAGTGTGGGACTACTTCCCAGAAGGCACAGCTGTGTCATGTGCTGTTTGTTGTGCATACACTAAATCAGATGTATCTTATCCAACCTCACAACCCATTCTCAGCAGGAGATGCTCTATCTTCTCTTCCACATCCAGTTTTTCTCTTTCTCTCTCCCCACAGTTCACTGGTTTCCCAGAAAAATCTGTGAATTGGACAAGTGCCACCATTTGGTCACCAAGTTTGACCCTGACTTGGACCTGGATCATCCAGTGAGTTAGTCTGTGTGGGCACGTCTTCACATTGGAGTCCTGAGCTTTCCCTCAGAAGCAGGGAGCTGGAGAACTATTAGTGTGGCTGGTCACTTAACTGTAGTGCAATCAATGAGAGAAATTTCTCCAGCCAGTGATGAAATTTTTGGGGTGAGAAGTTTTGATAACCAATTAAAAATCCTTTCTCTGTTCCTATTTGTCATCACAGGGCTACTCTGACCCAGCGTATCGCCAGCGAAGGAAATCGATAGCAGAAATTGCTTTTCACTATAAGCAGTAAGTCTCTTTCCTAACATCCATGCAGGGACAATGCCATGTCAATGCAACCTCTTGGGAAGTCATTGTGCTACCTGCATGAGACTTTTATATTTTGTCTCCCCATTCAGCCTTGCCAGCTCTTTTTGTGTCCCTCTTCTCTCTATGTATTCCAGTCTCTTCTTAATTAAAAACTGTCTGTGATCATTAATTCATCCATTGAGAAAGCCAGAATAAACCTCCTGCATAACAAAAGCCACATAGAATTCCATCAGGCCTCAAACTTGATTTTGCAATGTAGCATCTCTTCTAGAATGACATCTAGTTTCAACTTCAGTGTGTCAAGTACTGAAAAAGCTACCACGTACCCAGAAAACTTGTTCCAATTGTTCCCAGAAAACTTGTTCCAATTGTTCATTATCCTGGCTGAGAAAAAAATGTGGGGTTTATTTCTAAACTGTACTTTGGTAACTTTAGCTTTCACCCAGTGGATCTTGCATGTCTTTCATCTGCTAGATTGAATTCTGCTATCAGATTTATTCTTTTTTTTTTGCTGTGAGGGTATTTATAGACTAAATGATTCACCTCCTAACTCTCTTTTGTAAATTAAATAGATTCCAGTAATGGTCTCATCATTGTCTTATATAGATTTAAGACTATCTTTTGTACTCCTACTTAATACTCCTGTTCTGATACATGCAGTGATAACATTCAGGCTCTTCACTACAACATTAAACAGAGCTCTAATATTCAGTTGAGCTTGGAAAATGTTCCCTAGATGCTGTTCAGTAACACTGCCTTCCACTGTAGCATCTCCTTCTCTGAGCAAGACTTTAAATGTACATTTCTGTAGCGAGCTGTGCTGAAAGCAGGCTATGGAAATTAGGTGGGTCACCTTCTTGAGCTACCCTTGCAACCAGTGTGATCCCAGCATGGCTTTCTGCTCTGTTAGGTTTCATGTTCTTTGCAGATTTGAAGCCCAGAATATAGACATTGATGTTTTTACCTCTGTACTGATACTAAATGCACAGAAAGTCATTGGGACACGGGAAGAAATACTGTCCTGAGATGATGCACCCATTTAAGATGTCTTCTCTCATGTCTCATCTGCAGGTTTGCATTTACGAGCTGCTGTGTAGCCTCCCTTCAGGCTGTTAATGGAAAAGGAACGCTGATTTATCGCTGTAATATATGAATATCTCATTTGTTCAAGTACAGAACAGAAGGATTTAGGAAATACAGTTGCTAATTAAGATGCAGAAAAGGCAAAAGTGTCGATCTTCTTTAGTTCCCTTATATCAAAGTTAATATTTTCTTTTCTTGCCATCCTTAATCTTACTGACAATATATTTTTCTGCAGTTCAAATGTCTTTAGTTTTCCTTATAAGCTTCCTTTTATTTTGCAGACACTGATTAATTCTTGGAGCCATCGGCACCCTGAAGTTCAGGCACATGAAATTAATTTATTTTCACACAAAGTTTCAATTTTTCCCAGTGAACCCCCTTTTTTTTTTTCCTGGAAAATATTATGTCTGCTGAACTTTTGCTCATCCCTTGTTAATTTATAACCTCTGGCTAAATTAATGCTTTTCTCTGTGTCTGTGTATTTGTTGCACCTGTACAAAGCCCCCAAGGCTTCGTCTTTCCTGTCACCCCTTTATTTGGTTTAAAGAAGACTGACCAACATCATGCAGAACTTCTCCAAAGTTCTTCCTTCTCAAAGGGAAGAGGAGCCTGGTTTGTGCTCTGCTGCTGTCGGTAACGATGTGTTTGCCTTGCAGCGGGGACCCGATCCCTCATGTGGAGTACACGGCAGAGGAGATCGCGACCTGGTGAGCACTGGTTTAATCTGTGACCTTTATTGGCTTCACCAGTAGAAGCTGTGAAATAAAACCTAAATGGTTAGGGTGTGACCTCTTGAAAAATGTATCTGGAGTGCAACCATCCTCTTGAATGGCTTGTTATAAAAACCAGTAACTCATTGCACGATGTTTTATGGTAGGGACTGCATTTGGGAGAGCAAGCTACCTCCAAAACAACGATGCTCTCTCTCCTCCTCTCTTGAGGCTGCACAGAGAGCACTTTCACACTGCAGCCCCCAGGACTTTCCTCCAAAGGAGCCTCCCCAGAGAGTGAGGTGGACAATTTGGAGTCCCACTTCTCTAGGGGGAGAGAGAAAGAAGTTTGAGGCCCATGGTGAATATCTGCATAGTACCTCATTGGCCTCACTTAGAAAAAAGCTTCCTTTGAACATGATTATTTCCAAGAGTGTTGCTGCAGAAGTGTCTCTGCAAACAAAGCCACTTCGTATGAGCTGAGTACGCAGGCTCCTAAATGAGGTCATCTCCTGGTTGTATTGACCGTCTTCATCATGCAACATCTGGAGCTAATCTACAGGGAATATTTTAATTCTAGTTAATACCTTTTATTCAGTCTTCTGACTTTCAAGGTCAGAAATAGGTCTGTGCAGATACAACTGCTGACTTTACACTTAGTGGTAGAGAAAGGCAAAAAGACAAGAAACCTAGAGGCATGAGTCCTTGATGAATGTGTAACCAGAGGACAGGAGAGGACTAGACGCATCAAGGCACTGAACATCTGCCACCTCTTGTCCTGAAGGAAGGAGGTGTACAGCACCCTGAAGAGCCTGTACCCCACCCATGCCTGCAAGGAGTATCTCGAAGCTTTCAATCTACTGGAGAAATTCTGCGGCTACAATGAGAACAGCATCCCTCAGCTGGAGGAGGTCTCCCGCTTCCTGAAAGGTGGGTACAAGCCTGGGGAACCCAGGTCCAGGGGTCTGCCAAGGCTCCAGCATGGTGGTGGCAGCTGCAGCCAGGAAACTTGAACCTGGAGGAGGATTGTGTGAGCTGAGATTTGGGAGGAGAGCTGGTGGAGGTTTGTGCATTGCCCACAGAGGACAGAAGTAGAGCCCAGGTGGTGGGGACTGCAGCTAAACACAGTGGGCTACAACTGAAGGTCAAGCCCATAGTCAAATAATCCCACTGAGCACCTAAAGAGGAGTTGCTCCCTAGTAGAAGCAAAACCATTAGGCTTGGCACAGCAGAAGCCCTTTAATTTCCAGCACTGATGCTTTTGCTGTCCGTGCTGGGAACACGGAACACCAGCACAGCCCTGCAGAGATGATACGTGCTGTTTCAGAGAGGACTGGCTTCCAGCTCCGGCCGGTGGCTGGCTTGCTGTCGGCGCGGGATTTCCTTGCCAGCCTGGCCTTCCGTGTCTTCCAGTGCACACAGTACATCCGCCACGCGTCCTCACCCATGCACTCCCCCGAGCCGTGAGTATTGCCCAGCCCCAATGGCCTCCCCTGCCCAGACATCCCACCTGGCCAGCAATTAACCCTGCTCCCTAACGGACTTTTCCTCCTCTCCCCCTGGGCATTGGCAGGGATTGCTGTCACGAGCTGCTGGGGCACGTCCCGATGCTGGCTGACAAGACATTTGCCCAGTTCTCTCAGGTAAGGTGTTCTTCTGCTTCCTTGCACCCGAGATGGGAACCCAGCCCAACTCTAGCCTTGCCACTAAACCCTTCTTGTGCTAGGATTTATTTATATTGAATATGACATTCAGGAACCCTAGTGATGAACCGAGAACCCTAATACAGATTAAAAAAATCAGACTCTGCAGCAAATAATTTCTAGACTGAGCATGATGAAGCCCAGCAGATACGTGGCAGTGCAGGGCAATAAAATCTGTTGTCTCAAGGCAACAAAACAGAGCAATTCACACATAAGGTCCTCAGACCAAATCTGTCCTGATGTTTGCCCCTTCCCTTCTCTTCCCAGGACATTGGTCTGGCGTCTCTGGGAGCAACTGATGAAGAAATTGAGAAACTTTCCACGGTAAGTGTTCCTTTTTGCTGGATGGGGGCCCTGAACCCTCCAGCAGCACTTCTGCAGTATCAAAGGGACTGGTCCAGCCTGGTCTCCCCAGTTTGCAGGCTCTGAGTCCCTACCCAAGCTGCCCCAGCCCTGCTCTTTCACGATGACCGTGCAGAGCAGAGATCAGTTAAACAGCAGAGCTCACTTGCACATTAACCCAATTTTCTCAGGCACCAGAGTATCATCAAGCATCGTATTTCTAACGACAGCACTGCTGGGACTCTTTGGGATGAGATTGAATGTCATTTGCTTCCTTTGGCTCTCCCTCAGCAAGGTGACCTGTCCTGCTCCAAGGGCACCGAATGGCAGCACCGTGCAGCAGCCAGGCATGCAGGGGACCAGCCCAGGGACACAGTTTCCATCTGTCCCAGTGTGTCAGCAACTTAGTTTAGCACTTTGTTCTGGCAGCGATGGGTTCAGGGTAAGGAGGAAGGGACAAAGTGCTAGGTGCCCGTTCATTTAAACAACCCCAGACCCCAGCCATGATGCAAGGGCTCAGAAGTGACAGGGAGATGAAGATGAGGAGCTGTGTTCCCTATGAATTATCCAATTTTCTTTCTCCTTTCACAGCTTTACTGGTTTACGGTGGAGTTTGGGCTCTGCAGACAGAATGGGATAGTCAAAGCCTATGGAGCTGGGCTCCTGTCTTCCTATGGGGAGCTCATAGTAAGTCCCAGCATAACTTTCCTCCCTGCTCTAGACCCTGTACAGCAAAAACCCTTCTTCCTCTGCACAGCTCCAATGACTTTACCTGATCTTTTCTCCACCTCTGTCTATCACATATGTGCTTTGCAATCCCCTAAATTTCATGCTGGAATTTTTCTGCTCTATCCATAGCACTCCTTGTCAGATGAGCCAGAAGTGCGGGACTTCGACCCTGATGCTGCTGCTGTTCAGCCCTACCAGGATCAGAACTACCAGCCTGTATATTTTGTGTCCGAGAGCTTCAGTGATGCCAAAAGTAAACTGAGGTAGGACTGGGCAGTAGACCCAAACAGAAGGAAATTAAGTTATAATATATTGAAACAGGGCTTGACACCATGGCTGCTTTCAGTTCAAGGTCTCAGAAGTACTCTGGAAACTGTTGTCAGGTCTTTCAAAGTAAAGTGATTATTCATTTCCTACAGCATCCAGCTTCAGTCCCTTGGATTTGCCTAAGAGCCCCCCAAAAATATTAAGAACTCGAGGGCATGGGATGGAGTGGGAGACACTCTTGGTGACAAGACTGAGGCAGCGAGAGAGGGGACAAATCTAGTTCATCTGCCTGGTTCTCATAGGAAGGAGTTACAGACTATCTCCAGTTCCCAGGGGAGGCCAAGCAACATAACAGAGGGCTGGAGGTCGAGAAATTGGAGACCCAAACCACCCACCAGGACCCCCTCTGCTTCCTTGCTACAGAAGGGCCAAGTGACACAGGTCAGGTTCTGGCTGTCCTTCACAGGAGCATCTCACCAACATGTGTCCTGAAACATGGGCTTCTGCATCCTGTAAAATTTTGCTTTGTGGGTGAAAGTTTTAGGAGAAGGTTGAAGAGCTGCTCAAAACAATGGGATTCTCTGAATTTAGGATGCAGGAAGATGTTTGTCTTTCTGTGCAGCTGCTGGACAACTTACCCATTTATCATCCAACCAGCAAAAAAATCCCAGGCATCATTAGTAGCTCATACATGAACAAAACAAATTTGCTTGATGTGGATAGATTTATCCATGGAAAAAAAAAAAAGGAACTTTTGCCACCTAGACTGGTTAACATGGGTTAGCAGACCCCAGACAGCATCCCACCAGTGAAACTGGGTTTCAGTCCATCCCATGGGACTGCAAACAGGATAGAGAGGGGCAGCTCTACCCATGGACATCTGTTCAGAAGTGCATTTTCTTGGCCACACCCAGAATGAGGAAAGCTCAATCCTTTAACACTGGACTGACAGAGGGAAACTTTGTCTATACCATTTTATGATAGCTGAGGAAAGGGATAGGATAAGCTGAGGTATTAGAAAATGTATATGACTTTGCAGTTCCTGCAAGTGGAGTATTTCATATAAATAATGTGGTGAGGACTGCTATATTTCAACTTCTGCTTTTATTACCCTCACTTGTACTGTTCATACAACCCAGAGTCCAGCTGCTCAAAAGCAAGCACCTGGGGAGCCTGTCCTCTCACACACACACTAAACTACTTTAAAAAACCCCCCAGCTGTTGCCTAATGAGTCATTTCCCTGCATTTAAAAAAGAAAAATACACCAAATACCCAGTCATTAGGCTAGAGGGCTTTGACAGTGACAAGCACTGCAAGTGATCCTCTTTAAAGAGACCACACAAATGTTAATTTATGAAGTGAAAGCATTAAAACATCTGCATTTTCTGCCACCATGAACCTCATTATCAGTGTTATCCCTCAAGAAATGCCTCTTTTCCTAGAAAGAAAACTTTCCACCAGTTTTCTAGGGTGGACACACACCCTCAGTGCCCTTCCAGGCACCCATGTCATATGCTTCAAAAAGGTGTCAAGTGTTGGAGGGCTGTGCTATGAGCCATCACTGTGGCATTAATAAGAGACGTGAGCTGGACCTTGCCTGGTAGAACTGAGATAAGCCCTGTCTTTTAGAATGTGGACAATGTGAGTCTGCAGAAAGCCTCTCCGTTTACACTTGGCTTTGTTTCCCTGCAAGCCTCAGCCTATGGTTGGATCATGCTGCCCCTTGGCCCTGTCTGGTGTTTTTCCCCCAAACCCCAGCAATTCCGGACTAGGCTTCCCTGTGACATGCAGTACCAGCCAGAGGAGCATCTCTCTGAGCAAGGGATGCGGTTCCTGAGCCCTGCTCCAGAGCAGACCCAGGGAAGCCACAAGAGGGTACCCTAAGCTAAGCAATTCAGGAGCCAAAGGGTGAAGCCTCAGCAGAGGTGAGGAGCCTGCCTGTTGATAGTTTTTCCCCTCATCTTCCCAGGACTTTCCAGCGTGAGATTGTAGCCATGAGGACCTAAATATAGATCCCTATCTCCATATTTATGCAGTCACTAAAGAAAAAAAATCCCTACCTTGTCAAGCATACAAGTCTTAGTGTTGGAACTGAACATGAGCAACTTTGGGGAAAACTTACCCTTGATTTGTTTTCACTCATCCACGTATTTCTTCATTAGAAAGGTAGCAACAAAGTCTTGCTCTTGAGAGGTATCAGATAAAGTCAAGCTCATCACTGAGATCTAGACTCCAGCTGTCTTTGGGTACAGTAGTGCAGCTTTACTCTAGCACATGGCTCTGGTGATGCTATTCCCATCCTCTTGCCCAGGCCTGAGTCACTGCCTGTCAAATCTATCCTTAATGCAGCTTGCAGCTAGATCCCCTCTCCCCAAGCAGAGATTAGTGAATAAATGAAAGGCAGAAAGGATTTAGGAATATAATACTGTAATAGCACAGGCTTTCCCTGTAATTAGCTTCTAAATCTCCTTGGCATTTTTGAAAAAGGAAAAAAAAAAAGAACTAGGAGTAGAGGATGCTTGGTGATGGCCACAGAGGTCACCAGTTCAGTGTACCCTCCAGTTTGATGTGAGCCCATGGAAACCCACAGTCAAAATCATGCTCTCCCTTGCTGAACAGGAGAGATCTCAACTACTGCTCTAGCCCTGTGGAGCTGGAAATGTGGGAAACCAGAGCTTTTTGTATAAACCTAGAAACTCTGCCTAGAGGAGCATTAACCCGTTGTGATCTGAGTAAATGATGATGGCTAAGGAGGGGGACTCAGGACCCATCTCTTGTACCAAGCCCTCTGCATCCTTTCCTTGCAGGAGCTACGCGGCACACATCAAGCGGCCCTTCTCGGTCAAATACGAGCCCTACACCCACAGCATCGAGCTCCTGGACAGCCCTCAGACCATCTGTCACTCCTTGGAGAGCGTAAGGGATGAGCTTCACTCGCTGATTAATGCCCTCAATGTTATCAGTTAATACAAGAACTGGGCTCTTTCCTTCCCCTCTTCCCTTGCAGCCCTAAAACCACCTGCTCTGCCCTCGCCTAGTTCCCAGCTGGTAACTCCTACCTGTCTTCTCCAAACATTTGCACTGCTGCCTGTCACCATGCAACCCCAACAGCTTTCCACTTTTGTCTGTAGGGCCAGCTCAGAGGAGGGCAGAGGGACCGGCCCAAGGCCTGCTGGCTTTTTGGGTAGCTTTTCTATTGACTGCTGGAAGACGCTTAGCACAGACCAAAAGCATGGCCAAGCTACAAAGTTCAAGTCAAGATCTGTGTGCTAGGCTCCTGGGGGTGAGGAAGAGGAGAAAAGCTTCTTTATTTAAAAAAAAAAAAAAAATTAAAAAAAAAAATAGAAAGAGAGAGAAAATCTATTTTTTGCAGTTTAAGAGAATAAATTAATCTGCTTTTTTAGCCCCAAAGCAACTCCTATAGCAACTTCATGAGGGACCCTCAGTCCCCACCATCTCCTGCCTCTTAGAGCCTCATACATTTGGGAAATACAGAGCTGCTCTAAAAGCTTTTCTGCCTGAACCAACCCTATGAGATTTGAAATTTCAGCTCCCAGCCTCCCCCTCAGCTTCTTGCACAGGGGGATGCTTGGGGACAAACCCCTGAGCTGCACCACCCCACCAGGCTGCAAAAAGCTCTCCTGAACATCTGAATTGACCTAAGCCAGGAGTTGCCTGGCTGGCAGAGAGGAGCCTTGATCTACCTGCATCCTCCCCAGCACAAGGACCCAGTGCAAGCCCTGGCCACCCCAGACCAGAGCGTGGGCACCCCCTTCAAACCCTCTTTTAAAAGCCCCAGCAGCAGGGAGTGCTCAAGAGCCCAGCTGCCACCCTTCACAGCAGATAGCAGTCATGGATATTGATGTTCCTGTGTGCTGGTGGCCCTGGGCAGCCTCAGCAGCCTCTTGGTGTCCTGAGTTGATTGGTTCTTGCAGACTGAGTGGAGCCACTGGTGTCCTGAGTTTGACAGTCCTTGGGAGGCCACAATTTCACTTTTCCAGTCTATTACACAGGTACACCATCATCTTGTTCTTAGGTATCCCAATGTCTCTGTCACCTGATGTAGCTCAGGTGTGTGACTAATGCCATCGCTGGCCATTTCTGAGGAAGGTAAGATATGATTTGGGTGCTCAAACCCAGCTCCATCCAGCTTTCACTGTAGATATGGATGGCTTGATCTGACCCAAAGCTCCCAGTTTTCCTCCCCCTGCTTTTGCCCTTCTTATCTTCTCACAGGCTGTCTCATAACTTAGCGGTTTGCTCAGAAGTTTGGCCCAAGGTTATGCAGCTGTGCAGTATCAGAGCTGGGCTTGGGATGCGTGGAGGCAGCTACACAGCTGTGGGGGACAGCAAAGGGGAGAATTACATAGTTGTTTGCATGATCAGTTATAATATTTTCTATATAGACTTTTACCATCTTTATCTGCTGTATATGATTTTTATAATTTCCTCTTTAACGAAATGCAAGGCTTAGCAGTTAAATTTTGGCTCTTAGGTGTAAGTATCCTCCAATACTTATATATACCATCGCTTTCCAGTGTTACTTCTACTGTGGCTCTCATAATAGTTTACAATCCATAACACTTTATCTTATTTTGGACCTTCACACACATATACTTAACCCCCAGTTCTCTCAAATTTTAACTACTTAGCTACTGACAGCACTTAGGCTCCCACTTGCTTCAATCCCTCCTTTCTGTTTCCTTTCTTATTTGACCCCTTCTCCTAAATTCCTTCTAAATTGCTTAAAAAGCCATTACTGAAATCAGCAGTTCCACACTAGGGCTGGCTGCTTCTTCTCGAGTTGCTCCTCCTCGGAGGATTGTCCTGTAAACAAATAAAACTACCAAGTTCATTCAGTTATTGTCATTTTAGAGCAGTTTTTCCAAAGCTTTAGCTATGATTTCCCAATCTGGGTGGATACAGATCTTGAGCTGTAACTCTCAAGGCTCCCTGAAGAGCTGTAACAATTTTTAATTTGAAGTCTTAAGTTATTACTGGTAGATTAAATAGCTGGAGCAAGCTATGCAAGACTAAGGCAGGTTAGGTCATAGGTTAGTTATCTAGCCATGAAAATCTTCTTGGTGACTCCAGTAAAACAGAGGAAGAAAATAAAGCTCCAAACAGGCAAGATGTAACAATAGAGCCTGTGTGGTTAATGCACAGCTTATAGCCTTGTTAGCAATAGCAATGCTGTGTTACAAGCCTTCAGGTCACTGTTCCTCCTCTCCTTTGCTGGTCTCCAGCTCCTGGGTTACTGCCTGCGAGCGCAGCAAGGATGGTGCAAACCCTGCAGCGATGCCAGGACCCTCCTCAGGACCAAGCAGGGAGTCTCAGTGGAGGTGTTCACGTTCCAGTCTGGCCTCAAAACCCATAAAGGTCTGAAGGTGGTCACCTCTAGTTCTCCAAAGCACTTCACAGTCATTATCTGCCTTGTTGAATATCTAAAATTAATGCAATTTATAAAAAGACCAAAACTATTAATATGGAGTGTAAAGCCAAGTTAAAAATCCTTACAACTGCTGGAGCCCTCAACCTCTCCACCCTGCCTTGGAGTCTGCATTGCTGCTCCATCACTCTGGCAGCTGTTGCTTCCTCGAGGAGCTGTAGTAAATCCTTTGCCCTACAAAAAATAGCAAATAAGTAAAACTCAAAGCATAAACCAGCCCCGTTAGTGTGCAAGCACATGAACAGACCCACTGCAGCCAGGCAGTTGGTAAACACCAGGCTGGCTGCACCCCTCGCTGCCGAGGGATGAGGTTGTGCTGGGACGCGCTGTGAGTGCGGGGGCTCGGGATGAGCAGGCGCCGGAGGTTCCTCTTTGGGGCATTTTCTCTGTCTGTGTTCTTGACAAATTCATGACAGATTCCAGAATTTTTTGTCTCCTTAGGGGGACATCTGAGAAACATGAACTCGTTTGTATTTACCATTGCCCTCGTCTATTTAATATCTTAGAGGACTTATCCTATTAGTAACATAATAGGTCTCTCTCCATTTTGTTCCTATTTATCTGATTTCAAATACATTAGTTGGCCCCTTATTTTATAAGCCATGCATGAATTGGATTCTTCCTTTCTCATTTTACTTATTTTTCTCATGCTGCTACTTCTACCCAAGCCTTGTTTTCTTCTTTATCCTGCCATAATATTTTAGAGTCTTGGACATAGGTCCAAACAAAATACGGTAGGGTTGTAAACCAGTCCCTAATCTGTCACTGCTTCTTAAAACTGCTACCGTAGAGGTTAACTTTTCAGCCCATCATTTGGGATAGTGTCCTACAATTTTCTTTAGTCTATTTTTAATAGTCTGACTCATTTCTTTCTACCAGTCTGGAGGATTGCAGGTGGTAGGGTATATACAGTCCTTTCTTAATCCCCAGGTTACTCATTAAGGCTTGAGTTACTTCACTTACAACACCCCCCTGGCTCTTCATCTCATCCTATCTCAGCTGCTGTTCCATACCTATGGACAATTTTCTTTAACAGCATATTTACAGTTCCAGTGGCTGTATTCCTTTTAGGTGGAAGAGCCTCAACCCATCCCGGAAAGATATTCATGGTGACAAGGAGATACTGATACCCTTCTTTAGTTTGTGACAGTTTATCTGGATGATCCCTTTGCAGTATTTGCCAAGGTCCTTGGTTCAGCCAGTGCAGTAGAGTTGGCAGCTTCCTCTTACTAGTCCTCTTTACATCATTGCACACCTTATGCAGTTTTTATTTATGTCATCTATTTCTTGCTTCATTTGGGGCCAAATATAAATTATTTGCACTCCTATCAGAGTACCCTGTACTCCTTTGTGTAACTTACTATGACAGTCTCAGATAACTCACTCTCTTTCGTCTGGCCACCCTATCTATCCCATCTTTTCTTTTAGCTGGTTCCTGCTTGGGGCTGCAGTAAACAGACTCTGAGTCTATTTATCTACTTGCTCACTAAATTGTTTCTCAGTATTGCTTTCAGTCTTCCCATGTACTTTAACATCCTTTACATATATTTTATTCCCACTCTCCCTCTAAATAAGCCTCCTGTTTTCTTCATGGTTGTCCCATTACGTGCTTGCCATTGCCTTTCTCCCTATCATGCATCCAGTATTTTATTCTATTATCAGCACAGTAGCTGTCTGTAGAGAAATATTTTATAGGGCATCCCTTCTCCAGTTTCCCCACGATTTGTTACCACATTCCACTAATAGCAGTATCTTGGATTATTTTTCTTCCTTACTCAAATTAAGCACTGTTTATTGCTGTTTTCCTTTAAAAGGATATCCACTTTAATAACCATTTCTTCTCTTTGTGCTTAGGAGCAGAGTATGAGTAGACTGGGGTGCAACTGGACTGTTGAGGGGGAAATCATTGAAGACCATCATTGCTTCTAACCAGGCTTTCTCATGACCATGGAAATGTTGGTCCTGGAGAGCAGAGGACTCTCATGCTACTGGTGTTAATTTCCCTTCACTATTTTACTGTAACAGTACTGCTCCTACAGAATCAGCTCATGTTAGAATCATAGAATCATAGAATGGTTTGGATTGGAAGGGACCTTAAAGATCATCTAGTTCCAATCCCTCAATCCCATATTAATGTTGAAATACTTCTTACAAATAATTTTCCTTAGACTGGGAATTTTAGTGCAGGAGCTTTTCAAGCAGCTTCTTTCACATTAGATACAGCATCATCTTACTCTTTGCTCCAGCTCCCTTCCTGATTCTTTTTCTGTCACATCCATAATGCTCTGCTGGTACTAGCAAAGATGGATATGCTGCCATAAGATACTAGCACAGTTATAGATATGCTGCCATAAGAAATTAAATCCTCCCAGCACTCTTCAGAGTTGGGACTGATTAGTAGGAGTTTTTATTTCACAGAAAGCTTAACCTTTCAAACATCTACATCTTCTCGTTTCACCAGTTCCAAATCCCAAGCAGTTAACCTGGGGTTGCATTAAATGTGCCGTATTTGAATTGACTTTAAATCTCATTTGGTCTATTAATTTTAAAACTCAGCTACTTCTCTCTTATACCTCTTCTTCTGTGGCTGCAGTCCCCTGAATATCACCCACAGAAGACAATTTCTTTTCTTTGTCCCCCGGATACCATCATTCAAGCACTTTCCTAACGCGAGCGTGTGTGGCAGGGCAGGTGCTCAGCCCTGTGGGACACCAGTAAAAGTATATTTTTTTTCTCTTAATGTGAAAGCAACTCTGTAAATTGCTTCTTCCCCTGCATTTTGCCATATGGGAGTTTGCTGTGAATCGTGGGGGTGCGTTTGTGCCGCTGGCTTTCCTAATTCATCCGCTGTCCAAGGAGCCTGAGTCAGCCTCGGGGCTGCCAGGGATGGTGGAGATACCTGTGCTCCCTTGGGAGTGATGGTTGGTACATGGTACCATGTCCTGCTGGCATTCGAGCAGCTCCCCATCAGTTCATTAAAGACTGTCCATCTTCCTCAAGCTTATGGACTGAGGTTAACGCTGCCAGTTGCAGCCTTGTCTCACTGTTCTGCTGGGAAATTTGATTAAATGCCTGTGATGGCCTGATTAAATGTTCATCAAGGAGGTGCCCAACGTGCAATGAATAAAAGCTGGTGGAACACATGCTCTAATCAACTTGCCACTTAATTCCCATTTAATTCAAAATTGGAAGCAGTTTCTCTAAGTCCTCCACTCCACTCCACTACACTGTCGTGTTTTCTTTCAGTGGCTTCACATCTGCAGCTACCTGCCTTGGCATCACTTTTCTTCATTTTAACAGCTACAGCAGTTTGATCTCCTGTACCTGTCTGCTCCAGGATGGTCTTTGTGGGATATGCTGCTCTTCTCAACTTCTCTTTCTTTTCCCATTTGCCCATATCATCCTTGAAATCATCTTCCTCTGACGACTCCTGATCCAGTTCTCTCCACCACTTCCTCCAGCTACAGCAGTTATTTTTAATTTTTGCATCCCAATCTGCTTTTGCAAGTGTCTAATTTTAGCTTTACATTTACTATGATCAGGTCCCTTTTGAGCTCTCCTTTGCTCCAGGGTGAATCACTGCACTATATATGTTAATCCCTCTCCTTATTTCTGCAGTTTTTCCTTCTCTTTCTCTAAATTCCTCTGATTCTCTTAATTGCCGTTGCACCTCCTTATTGCCTTTTTGGGCCACTAGATGGTATTCCTTTTCTAGAGACAAAGTTATTTCAAGTCACTTGGTAGATTCTTTTAAAACACAATTTTCCCATTGAAGCAGCTGATGTTGCCTTGACTTGGTCAGCACAGATTATTGCTGCTTCCCATACCGGTCCCACTAACAGAGGCAGCGTATCCTCAAGTCTCTTGTCATCTGCTCACCCATATCGGGGAACATTTGGTCTCTATCACCCATCAGCTTCCTCTGGGCTAGAGAGGCGCCCATGGCCCCTCCTGTAATCTCTGATATTGCTGGGATTTCCTGTAGTCCTCCAGTATTCCTGGTTTAGGCTTTTTCCTGAGTCTTTTTAAATTTTTCCCAGGCTTTCAATTTTGTTTTAAGATATTCCTTAAGTGTTGTGCACAAGGCTGGTCAGATTTGTAGAGTTGCCTTGAACAAGATCTCTCTGAGGAAAAAACTTTGAGGATCTACCCAGTCACACCCTCCACCAAAAGTCTTTATAAATTCCCTTTTCCTGACAGTGGAGCAGATTTGTAGGATTATCTGGCTGCTTAGAGCTAAACACAAGCTCATGTCCTTTGGGTGGGTCATGGGAGCCTTTATGCCGTTTCCTTCACCAAACGTGGCTGCAAGCTCTATAAAAAGTGACCTGGAGAAAGCCAAGGTGATGGGTCAGTCCAGGTTAAACCCTCCCAGAGATGGAGTGTGGGCTGTGGAGGGAAGAGGAAAGGAGAAAAGCCTTCTTCAGAGCCAGGCCCCACCGTTCCCTCTGGCCTCTGCGTGTCCCCGTGCCTCGCTGAGCGGCCTCTCGCTGTTGTCGCTGCTGCTGCTGTGGGTGGATCTGTCTGTCTGTCTGTCTCTCTGTGTAAAGAAATACAAAACAGAATTATTTTTCATTTTGGAATCGTGCTGCTGCTGACATGATATTCAGAATAAAAAAAAAAATCTATATATTTCTGGTCTAGCATCCTGAGTTTGGCTCTTACATCCTTCTGCTGTCCCGATTCACGTCGGCCGTCTTGCCTGCAGGCAGGACACCAAATCCAACCTGGGGCCCGTTACGACAGAGGATCCACAACCTGGGCTCCTGCAAAATGTTAACTCAGAGGTGGAAAATGGCCTCTTGTTTTGCAGACGAGCTGATCTAAGCCTTTCTTTGCCAGGATATTACCAATTGCACAATTATGCACGGAACAGTAGTTGGGAGGTCTATTTTAAATAGTAACACACCAGGGGGCTTGCCTTCCCTACGTGCTTTCTCTCCCAGCCTCCTCACTATTTCTCTCCAGTTCCAGTAATACTGGCCATGGAGGAACGCCGACAAACACACCGTGCCTGGTGGTGGTGTCCTGTTTGCTCGTAACCAGGCTATGCAACCCCAATCCTGAATGTGTTGAACATCCTTCTAAGAGTAATTAGGGGTGGATCCCACTTGCTTAAGCATTGGCACTATTTTAGATGACCTAAGGCATCTGCTGCATCCATGTGGTAGTGGTGGATGGGATACAGGATGCCCAGGAACTGGAACGCACCCCTGGAGACCCGAAGAGATGCCCAAGGCCACCTAAGTGTTTCCTACTCCAGAGTTATCATTATGTTTAAGGAAACTTAATTCCAGTGACTGCTGCAAGCTTGGTTTTTAGGTGAAAGCCAAACTCTTTCTCTGGTTAAATCCCTTCCAGAATCCTGGACAGAGATGGATTAATGTATTGCCAGCACAGGTCTGGACCATACATCCAGGCACCCCCAGCACTGTCTGAGAGGGAGTTTCCTAATTTAGGACTTGTAAGGATCCCCCTGTATCTTCACAGTGCTCGTTAAAGTGTTACAGCTGTAATGAATTCATCTTCATTACACGCTTGTGAGGTAGAGGAGTACTCTTGTCCCTGTAAAAGGCTGACAGATAAAAGGAGGCAGAGAATCAGAGAGACTCAGACCAAGCGCGGAGCCTGAAAAGTAATTACATGCCTAAACAGCTTTGGCAAGAAGTGTCTATAAGTGGCAGATCTGGGGCTTGAACCTCTGTCAGCCCCCTCAGGACCAAATCTTTCTTCTTGTGCTGTGACAGTACGGATCAGAAGAACTCAATTATTTACAAATCCTATAGCTGCAGGTATGTGCACACACACGCACCGCTCCCCCCCAGAGACGGGAATTGATTCGGATAAGACTGCGGCTGACCTGAGCTGTCATTCGTGCTGCTAATCCAGCTCAAATCAGACTTGTTTTTTTCCCCTCAGGGACCAGAAAAGGTACTGCACTTTCCACTGCAAAGAATTTGTTTTCAGTTTTCCTACACTTGTTCATTATAATGTTTGGGAAAGCTCTGGGTTTTCTAGGAGAAAGATGATCTTTTGACATTTTTCTGGCATGGCTGAAAGCAGACAGTGTCTAAAATGTCTTGAAAAATGATCACGAGGTTTCTTCTTTTTTTTTTTTTTTTTTTTTTTTTTTTTTTTTTTTTTTTTTTTTTTTAGCTGAGAAGTTTGCAAAGATTAGGTAAAGGATTTAAAACACTATGTGAGTTCACCCCAGACTTGCTACCATAGCCTTGCAGCACTCTCGCTGTGCAGCTGGTAGGGTTGGTGGTGGCAGGTCAATCAAATGACCAGATTAGACATTTTTTAGTCTTGCAAGTGCTGTGCTGCAAATGAACGAGGGTTTCTTCACGTCTTTTTTAAGGAATTCACTTTGTACCATCTTGTACACGGTGTGTATCACCCAGGAGCAGCTGGAGCACATGCACATGTTGAATTCTGTACTACAAGCCTCACAAAACCATGTACATCCCAACAGGGATGGGACCCGTTCAGACTCCTCCTCTAGAACTGTAGAGGGTTTGGGTCTTGATCTAAATTTCCTGAAATCCAAAATACTCCCTCCAGTTCCAACCAGCCATTATCATGTATTTCTGTATGTGATGTTCAGAGGTTCAGCTTGGGATGGAGCAACTGGTTTTGAAACTCGTGTGGACCACAGGTTTGGGTTAGACCTGAACCACAGCAATACAAGACTGGACTGGCTCAGCGGTGAGCTCCAGCACCTGATGGAGTCAAGGCCCATCCACATTGGTTTTCCTGGAGGGATAATGATGCAAAATCAATTTTTTCACTCCTGACATTAGTTCTACTTGGCCTCTTCGTGGTTATTTTCTCTGGGCACAGCAGGGTGAATTGATCTACAAAATATTTGCATGGACAGTAGAGGATTAAGTATCTCACACAGATACTTCAATGCAACAGTTGTTACCCGGAACGGTGGAGAGAAAAACAGGGTGGGGTAAGGGAGTTGTTCATTTTCCTTCCACTAAGGTCAGCCTTAAATAACTCTCCCACCTCCCTCAGAGGCTGAGACACAATAATAAGGACAAAAATGTCAGAGCAAAGCACGGGGCCCCTCTATTTACAGCAAAGGCCAAATCACTAACCAACAGATCGGAGCTTGCTTTCTAAACACCGATAAGCGGCAACTTTGAATTAACAGCCCCAGTTCCTCCGCTGCTGTAAATCAGCCTGACCCCGACTGCCCGCAGCACCCCAGTGCCTCCCCCCGGCCAGGGGCTCCCGGGCAAGAGGAGTGGGCTGCAGTGGTGGGCTCACCCTTCCCAGCCCCCGGAGATTTCTGTGCCTGGCTCCAAACACCCCCCACCTCCCCCTCCCCAGCCCCCTAACACTAACAAGCCTTATCAGTAGGATTTACACCTCCTTGTCTAGGAACCCTCAGCCAAGCCTACGGACCGGTTACTGCTGTGCATCCAAATCCTTCAAGTAGCTTTAAGTGCTCAAAACAATCCACTTACCCAGTGATAATTAATGATATTGGACCTGGGAGTCCCCATGCCCTGGTAGGGGAGATCAGAGCACTCTACAGTGGGGTCTGGCTGAGTGTGAGCAGGGAGGGGGTCAACCCTTCTGCAAGTCCTTGGCACCTCCCGCCCCAGCACAGCATCCCAGGAGTGAGGAATAACCAGCGTAGTGGGGGATAACGCCAGGGAGATGGATGCCTGGGAGCAGACAAGAGCAAGGTGGGTTGGGTTTTATCCACTGCTGGCTGCTGTGGTAGGAGAGGTCCTTTGGCACAGAGCTGTGCTGGTCAGCGAAACACCAATTCCCACACGGGTGATGCTGTAGGAGTGAGAGGGAAGGAGGAAGAAATCACAGCTCCTGTCCTGGGAGAAGGTCCATCTGCTATTTTGGTCTCATTTTCATGCTGAAGGACCTGAAGGACATTAGATGCTTGATGACAACTTATTTCTTCCTCCTAGACCTTCCTGTATCTCAGAGCACCCTGCAAAGGTGAAGGAGTGAGTGGCATCTCTGGATGGGAAGACACATCTCCTGGATGGAGAAAGTGGAGCCTCAGGGCAGCAGCATCAGGGCAGTGTCAGCTAAAATCTCTGAGAGCCCCCTAATAGCAAAGCAGGGACTTTTAAAGTAAAGTTTATTCTAGAAAACATAGTCTCAAATGTTCATACTTAAACTCAGCAGAAAGTGTGGTGTGAGAATGAGTACGTTGTTCCTCAACCTCCTCTTACAGTATCACTCACAGCCCTCGATTTTATCATCAGGGAAACCACGGTAGATGTCCATGGTGCACCCACAGCTACAGAGCTGAGCAGTGGCAGGAAACACACGTGTATGTGACATGATAATTTATTTTTAATCCATGAGACCACTTTCCAGCAGGAGACAAATCCAGTCTGAACCAGTGAAAACCATTCCTTCATCTTTTAACATTTTTCTCTTCACCCCCTTGCTGCCTCAGCTGGTTATAACACCACCACTTTTCGTTATATCTACTGTTCTCTACTGGCCTATCCATCCTTTCCAGCATCATGGCCAAGGACCAGGTCTTCTTCTTCTCTATTTTACCAAAGGCTTCTCCAGATCAGCCATGCCAAGCGGTGCCTGGGATGCCACCTTCTGTGGAAGCCATGGTGGTGGCACCATGAGACTTCAGCACCTACAGTTGGGGATGCTGGAGAAACCTCCTTGATGGACTCAATGGCCCCTCTCACAGTTGTTTCCTGAGGACCAAGTCAAGATCCTCTGTGGTTGTTCTTGTGGACTTCCACAACGTGAAGAAGGATAGATGTGGGATCAGTGCTGAACATGTGTATTTTTGGATTGGTGCTGATCAGGCTACTTTCCCAGCACTTCTCCACTCTGTGGAACTTATTTGTTACTTTTGTTGTTCATTACTTGTCCTCGAGCAGGGTGTCATCACCTCTTCTAATGTTCCTCTACCTACGCCAGGGATTACTTTTGGACCATTAATAGCCACAGATTTCATCCTCTCATTGATAAACAGACTAATTTGTTCTGCTGCGTTTGCTAATAGCTGTGTCTAGGAACTATTAACAGCTCTTAGGTGCTATTTTCTCCTCTACCTTCTCAAAAAACATGTGGCCAGTAATATTTTAATAGGGTTAAAAGGAGCACACCTGATTTTTTCCACCTGTATTTATAACCAAGCATCTGCTCTTCCCAAGGTAGATGAGAGAGATTTTGGGAGCTTTACTCTAGATATCATTAAATTTGGTCAATTTTACTTGGGTAGCTGTACTTTTATAGAGGTTTGAACCTGCAGAGACCAGGGGGGGCCTTGAGCAAGGTGCATCCAAACCAATTTGCAGGTTCTATGGTTCCAGGTGAGCTGGGCTGGCCAAAGGTCAGAATTTCCCTGCTGAGAGGTGTGATGTGCTCGGGAGGGGAGGCCAGAGGGTTTGGGTCATAGGAGGCTGTTCTCAGAGCCACAGCACACCTGGGAAACTCCCTTGTCCTCTAATTAAAGTCACTGGCTCTTCAGAGTTGCTCCCTGGAGCATCTTCTGCCAGTGAACTGCATCTCCAGAGGTGTGGAGACCTCAAGACCCTCTCTGCTGTTAGCAGCTAATCCAAAGGTGGTGGAAACCGATGGGTCAGACCTGGTTGGTTACACTGGGCTTTGGGTTACACCCTCTGTTTTAAGAATAGACCCTTTGTGCTCTAAGCAGTAAAATAATGTCCCTGTCCTGGAAAAATGTGGAAAATTGTGAAATCCATGATCTGGCAAGAGCATCTTCCTTGGGCCTGGTGGCCCGTGGGGCGATGAGGATGGCTCACGTGCCCTGCACTGCAGCGGACACCTGGATTAGTTTATAGAAGCAGCTGAGATTACTTGTATCCCAGTGAGTGGCCCTCTTCTCTGCTTGCACAATTCCCCTTTCAAGCAAGAGCATCTCTCATTGTGTGGCTCCAGATAAGCTTCAGAACCTCACCTTTTGCTACAGCAGCCCCCTCTCCTCTCTGAGCCCACAGTAGCTACCACGTCATATCTTTGGCATGGCAGGATTTGGTTGTAAGCATTCCCATCAGGTTGACCTCCCCACCCTTCATCTTGCACCACTGCTGCTGGTGGGGAGGTCCCATGCTGCTGCTCCAAGGATGTTTGGACACTCCAACAGGAGCACAGCTGCTGGAAGCCACATGGAGACAAGGAGCATCAAGGATGCCAGCTTCTCCACTTCATGCCATGCCACTGGCTGCTGCTGGACCCCACATGGGGAGCAGAGCAAAGCCTGGAGAGGGCAACCACTGGGCCTGGGGGGGTCCCCATCTCCCCGTGCTGAGCAAAAAACTACACCTCTGTAGCTCAAACAGCCCATGTGCTGGAGTGCATTGTCCCAGCTACACTTCCCCAGCTACCAGTGGCCATACTGGGGCATCTCCCAGGGGCTGACCACTCCCAAAAGCTGCTCTTGGGGGTGCTGACCCCTCTAGCGTCCTTGGGACCATGTTTTGGCAATGGGGGTGCATTGGCAGGCAGCACCTGTTTCACAAGCCACCAGATTTGCTCTCCAGGGAAAAGAAGACACAAGGTCACTGCCATGTTGCTCTGCTTCTGGGGTAACACACACCTGGGATGGGCAGAGCAGAGCCGGTGGTGGCCACCAAGCATGAAAGCATCAGTGGGGACATGGGTGGCATCTTGGGGTGCTCTCAGACCTCACTGGTCTCCAGACCTGACCTTTGCTGTCAGTAAAACTTGCACAAACTTGTAATTGTTAACTAGTTCCCCCGTAGCGGGTTTGTTATTTCTTCAGGACAGGGTTTGAAAATGTTAGACATCCACAGTAGTAAAGATTTTATTGTGCTGGCAATGGACTGTAAAACTTGATTACATGGCACCAGGGATTGCCTAAACCTCGTTCCCACTGATGCAACTGCTCGAGGTCGGGGGGATGTGAGTAAGGGAAGTGGCTTAAAGTCACGTCCAAAGGTGGTTTAGCATGAAGGGCAGGAACCAGAAGCAGCCCACTCCCACCCAGCTGCTCCCACCCAAGTGAAGAGCTGAGGAGCTGGGGGATTCACAGAAGGCACATGTAGCAGAAATTATGGATGAGCGATTGGCCCATTGCTGCCTAATCACTTGAAAATCATGGGGAAGCCCAACATGGAAGAAGTGAACTGAGATTTTTCTGTAGAAAAAGCTTTTCCTTCAAGAAACGGGCTCCCCCGTTGGCCCCTCTCTCAGTTCACTGCTGACATGGGAGTTTTCCATCTAAAGCTTTCCGTAGTTTATATCCATTTTATATCCGTTTAGATCACTGCTAGCATTTTTCATATTCCAAAGGACCATTTATGGTAAGAAAATATGATTTCCAATAAATAATCAAAGTGATCATATTTTGGAAAGGGGGAAAAAAATCATAATAGGAAACTTTTGCAAAAAAGATTGGCCCATGCTGAACTTTGAGCCAGTGTGATATCATTTTTCCTTCCCATAAATCTTCTGGTTTATTTCTGCACCCAAGCTACAGAGAGCCAAGAGGGATTCCTGAACTCTCACTTGAAGTCAACCCTTCCCTGCTGGGGCATGCTGCAGAAATACCACACGATTTTTGATGCTACCTCCAGGATTTGGTTAGCCAAGAGTAAGGGAAGTGATAGACTAATAACAAGGCACTTATGGCACTTCCAGAACAAAATAAAATAGCTTTTCTTGCTACATCAGTGGGGTAAGCCCAGCAGAGAAGCTACCCAGAAGAAAGAAGATAGGGGATAGAGGAGCCTCCCTCACAAAGTCCCACTGTCAATAAAACATGAGTTCAGGTAAGCTCAGGTAATGCTCAAAAATGCAAGAAGGAAAACCCTAAATGGCAAATCTCAGAGTGTGATGAACCCAGGGAGCACCCTGCTCTGGTGCCTTTCCAAGGTGACCACTGGCCTGAGGTCCATTAGACCTCATGAGTGTGGTGACTGCAGGAAGGTGACTGCTAAGGGGATCTGTAGGGTCATTCTGCAAGTTATCCCCTTTGTGTGAGCTGCCAGGTGAGGGCTCCCTGCTCTGCAGGAAGCGTGAGTGGCACAAGGTTTCTGCTCCTGGCTTTGCCAACCTACTTGAAATGGGGTAAAATGGCAGGTTTTACCCCATGGAGCTGCTATTTCCCCATCTCCTACTAGAAAGAAGGTCCGAGTAAGTGAATTCCCTGTACTCATATCTTGCTGAAACCTAAGACCCTCTTCATGGATATACCACTAGGTCATTCAATTACATCCAATATCGTTTTTGAGGGGAAGGGAGACAGAGATAGTGTTACACGTTGTGCACTAATGCTATTAACTGTAGTTGAGCATCACAACTTGGATTTATTAGCAGGAGGCCAAAAGAGCCCTACATGGCAGGGATGTAACTGATAACCTTGTCTCACATCCGTTGGAGCAAATGAGTCCCCTTCCCTGGACGCTCATCAGAGATGGAGCATTTCTCACAAACCTTTTTGCAATCGCAGTCATTTAGTAAACATATGATACTTCACACTTAAAGCCGTGGCAGGGGCATATGGGACTTCCTACCTCCTAGATGCTCATGGATGGAATTGCTTTGGCTACTCAAGAAATCTGGTTCAAATCTCAAGGCATTCTGCTGATTTCAGTGAACTTCCTTCTGCTTTATATGGTGGATGGAGAATCAAGCTTATTCTAAGAGTGCAAAGAGATGAAATTGTCTCCTTTTCTGTGGTGCTGAGCACTTGTAGTCTCGACATTTAGAGCAATAGGAAGTTTGAAGATCATCTCATCCCCGGCATTTAAAATAAGCCTTTTCAGGCAGGGGGAAAGGAAAATAAAATATACTTCAAGCAGAAAAAATGTACAAGCAGTGTCGGAAAAGTTGAGCACAGGGGTATCAAAAAAAAATGGGGTAATGTTGTGAAAGACAGAGAGCTAGATCTGTTGCCAAGCTCACACCCATGGAAGCCAGTGGACCACCCCTGCATCATCATCTCCTATTAAAAGTGAATTTACCAGCCAGAATGGAGATCATAGAATCATAGAATGGTTAGGATTGGAAGGGACCTTAAAGATCATCCAGTCCCAACCCCCCTGCCAGCAGCAGGGACACCTTCCACTAGACCAGGTTGCTCAAAGCCTCATCCAGCCTGGCCTTGAACACTTCCAGGGAGGAGCAGCCACAGCTTCTCTGGGCAACCTGTTCCAGTGTCTGACCACCCTCACACCAAACAATTTCTTCCTAATATCTAATTTAAACCTCCCCTCTTTCAGCTTAAACCCATTTCCCCTTGTTTTGTCATTAACTGCCCTCATGAAAAGTCCTTCCCCAGCTTTCTTGTAGCCCCTTCAGGTATTGGAAGGCTGCTATAAGATCTCCCCGGAGATCATCAGCTACCTCCTGGTTTTTACTGGGATTTACCAGAAATGTTTCTTGATGTCGAAGATAAAATTTTGGGCAGAGCCCCAGAGAGAAGAGCGGAGGTGCTCAGAGCTCTCACCTGCAAATGGCAGAGACTGAGTTTCTGCTCCGCTTAATCCCGAACAGGGATTTGAAGGGACACCCAGCAGATGAAGGAAGGGACCTGCCTTTCAGTGGGCCAAGGGGAGAAGGCTTATTTTTTCACATATAAAATTTTAAATGCTCTAACTCTGTCCCCACCCTGAGCTAGAACAACCACCAAAGGTCTCCTGTAAAATGCAGATGTTATTCCTCCCCCAACCCAACCCGTGGGCACGTGTCTCTCTCTGTGGACCATGTGGCCAGTGAGTGAGGCTGCAAGTAGCAATAATGTGTTTTCCTTCCTTGAACACCTGACGGTAGCATGGTCTCACCTACACCTTGGTCCCATCACTGCATACTTTCCAAGGTGTTATTAGTCAAACAGATTAACATGTTTGCCTTTAATTTTACATTTCAGAAACAGCTGTTGAGCCACCTCAATGCCAGCAGTGCCTATTGCCAGTATGAGTGTCATTAGCAATCATCACAGCTGTGATAGCACCATTATCTCCTGCTAAAAGGGTCACTGATAGCTCAGGACAGAGCTTCAGGGAAACAAAAACAGGTTGGATGAAATGAGATGGAAACTGTAAACTATTGCTTCTATCTTAACTTGCTTAAAGACCTGTTGATGTTACGTAGAAGGAAATTAATGTGCACAAGCAGCAAAAATTTTGGCTAGAGTGTCATTGAGGAGGTGGGGCCCACACTGGCTCTTATGTCACTTGGCCTAATGTAAAGCATATAAATATGGGAGAGAATGGGGATCTTACTACCAACCAACCAGTCTTCATCTCTCAGAGCAACCTTCTCTCCATCTCTTGCTGCCACTTCTTTGGGTAAGTCTTTTTAGCTCCTTTTTGGGTAAGTTTTTTTAGCTTCTACCCTTTTTTGCCCAGCTGTTTTCTTGATGTAGCTGGTGGTAACAAGTGCTGGCTTGCTAGTCCAAGAAAATGAGGTCTCCTCAAGTCTTTGAGCACATTGTGCTGGGTTTGAGCCATCATCATAAATAACAGCCCCTTCTGACTTGGCAGAGAGGGGTTTTCCTCTGAAGGTGTCTGCTGATCTCAGCTCTCCTGGGCATGTATGCTCCAGGACTGAGTGGGATGGCTTTTCTGGTCTAGTTTGGCCTTTTGGGGGAAGACAGCAGGGAGGTCAGAACTGATGTGAGCATATGGATGGAGATGGACTTCTGCTAGTAATTGTTAGTCAGTGTGACTTGTAAAGCCTGATGCAGAAAGCTCTCCTTCCCTCTCAAGATAGGTCATCTTTAGAAGGTCCATCTGCTACTTTGGTCTCATTTTCATGCCAAAGGACCTGAAGGACATAAGATGTTTGACAACTTACTTCTTCCTCCTAGACCTCCCTGTATCTCCTCTGTCTCTTATCCCTAGGCCTCACCCTACTCACGATGGCTCTCTGGATCGAGTCGCTGCCTCTCTTGGCCCTTCTCGCTCTTTCTGGCCCTGGGACCAGCCATGCAGTTGCCAACCAGCACCTCTGTGGCTCCCACTTGGTGGAAGCTCTTTACCTGGTGTGTGGAGAGCGGGGTTTCTTCTACTCCCCCAAAGCCCGACGGGATGTTGAGCAGCCTCTAGGTAAGTCAGGTTGACCTTGAAGGCAGTCGTGTGCTATGCGATGTGAAAGACAACAACCTCCGATCTTTGATGGTGACACCAGGAATGTCCTTGATGGGGAATGCCAGGAATACTTTTAACATACCAACAGCATCACATTGCCAATGAAAAACTCTTCAGGTTAAAGAGGCAGATGGGAGGGCAGGCGGGGAAAGAGGATTTATGAGGCAAAAGGAATTGTGGCTGAAAGCTCAAACTTGTCTATTTCTTTCTGTGGCTGTTACACCAGCCTGGGAGTGTTCGTAGAAAATAAAGGTGGAAGGAACGCAGGAAGCCTCCTTCTGCCCTAAAACAGGATCAGTTGTCCTCATCTTATTCCTGACTCATGCTTGTCTAGTATGTTCATAAACCCCTCCAGTAAGAAAGCTGTTTCTGCCTTCTGAAACTGTCCTCATGCTTAACTGATCTTCTTGAGTGTTTCTTCCCAATATCTAACCTGAACATCCCTTGCTGTAAATTATTTCTTGTCTTCTTCATAGTGGACATGGGGAAGAGTCTACTCCTTTCTTCTTTATGGCTGCTTTTCAAAATATTTTAAGACTGTTCCTATGTCTACTTTTAACCTGTTCTCAGCTAAATCCCCTCTACACCCCCCTACTACCTTCTTAGGTCATATTTTCTAGATCTCTACCCATGCAAATTGTTCTGCCTTTGCTCCGCATCCTTACTGACTGGTGATGCCTGGAGAAGCACACATGACCCCAGCTGAGGACTTGCCAGTGCCAAGGAGAGTCAGCAAACTTGAAGAATGATATTGCATGTCTTTCACCCCATGTTCCTACCTACACGGGTGGTTTGCCTCTCTCAAAGCAGCACTGCACTGTTGATTGACACTAATCACTGTCTCCCTTGGATGCCTTGGCCCTCCCTTGGGTGGATCAGCAGTCTTTGAAGGACTGCTACCCCAGTCAAACCCTGTCCTGGATGCTCAGTGTGGTCTTCTTGCCTACCTTTAGCATCTTTCCCATTTCTTGCTGAACAGCATCCCATCTTTTCAGTGTTTCTATAGTTTCAAAGGTAGTTGTTACTACTAATTTTGCCTTCAAGAGGCTTGCAGCCCCTACAGCTTCATATCATCTCTTATTTCATGGTGGTGAAATGCTCGTGGAGCTGCTTTGGTTCCCTACCTTAGGACTCCTGATGAGTGCAAGGGCCAAGAGGTAGGAGAAGATGACAGCCCTACCCACGCACACTGCCATGCACACACTTTGTGTCTGCATGGCAGTGCAGGTGGGGAGAGGCAGTCCAGAGAGCTGCCCTACAACATGGTGTTTGGATCAAGATGAGGTCAGGACCTATAATGCTCCAAGGATGATGTCTGTCCTGGTGATGGGTACCTGGAGTTCCTCTCAGCTTTA
>NW_010299104.1:19574-22554 GCF_000700745.2 Antrostomus carolinensis | reverse complement strand
AAGCTACTATTGGAGACTTTGAATAGATGCAGAAGGTGCCTCTGCCAAATCCCAGTCATTTCAACCCTCTCATTTCAAGATGGACCATTACTTATCCTCCCCTGACTATGATATGCCTCTCCCAACAGTTCTCTTCCCATCACACACTGGTTTCAGTTGTATCCAATTTCTTCTGCTGTGTATACAACCAACCAACCCATGAGACAGTCTTAAAGGTCTTTGGAAGGTGAAGCAAGGTAATGTCATAGCAGAGGGTTTGCCATAATTTGGTTTGAATGTCCAGCTGGGCTGTTAGTTGCTCCCTTCTCTGATGATTTGTTTCTGAAGATCACCATGAATGGGCTGGGAGTTTCGTTAGCCAATTCCCTAACTACTCTATTAAGAATTTCACCAGGGTCAACCAGTTTGAAAGTATCTGAGTATTTTCTACCTCTTGTTCCAGGGTTTTTGCCTGAGCCACCACCTCATTGTCACACAAGCTGGTTGTGTTTACAGTTTGCTCACAGCTGGCTTTGAAGGATGAAGACAAGTAAATCACAAAACATTGGCGAGCTATTTCCTCTTCCACTTAATGTTGGACTAAACCTTTCCTAAATTTCTCTCCTAGCACACTAGCATAATGATTTCTTGTTACTCTTGTGCCTCGTTCATTGCATCACGCTTTGGGGCCTTGGGGGTTTTGCATCTTGTGCTGTACTTTCATATTGCCCTAGAAACCTCACCTCATTCTCTCTTTCCAGGTGTTTTCTTTTTGTTGTTACTGCCTCTTTTCTTCCTACAGGAAAAATCACTGATTTATTTGCTATTTTATATGTTTTCATTGGGCAACTAATACCTAAACAGTTCTGTCCAGAAGTTTTCTAGTTCCCACAAGCAAATGAGATATTCTGTAGGAAGAATTTCTTTGCTGAAAGGGTTCTCAGGCATTGGAAGGGGTTGCCCAGGGCAGTGGTAGAGTCCCCATCCCTGGAGGGATTGAAGAGTCATGTAGACACAGTGCTGAGGGACATGGGCTAGTCGGGGACTTGTCAGTGTTGGGTTCATGGTTGGACTCGATGTTCTTAAAGAGCTTTTCCAATCCAGGAAATTCTGGGATTCTGTGTGTCTATGTGTTTTGTTGGTGTCCCAATACCCCAGCTCATCATTCCTTCTAAGAACTTGTCCCCAGCTGTGAACATGGACACACACAAACACTTTTGTCATCGTCTGGAGGCTACATCCAGGCAGCCAACAGGAGCAGGCTGTTCAGGACCAGCTGGGAAATGCATCCAGCCTCAGGACTGGACCAATCTTGCAGTCCCATGGACATCCCAGTTGTTTGCTCAGGCTCCCAGAAGAGAGGGTAACTGCCCAAGGTGGGCTGCAGTCTAAACAACTCATCTCTCTGGAGCAGACCAGCCCATTTTATCATTTTCCTTACTATCTGCTCACCCCAGGTAGGGTGCAGGGTTTCTCTCCTCCACATTCCTGCCCCCATAAAGCCCCTGTATCCCCTTGTCCCTCACACTGCTGATATCTACCCAACTTGACTCCTTCTAGACACCACAGGATTATTTGGGGAGAGGACATATAGAGCCTGGAGGTGCTACAAGCAGCATCAACCCAGGGAAACCTTTGCAACTTCCTCCCCATTTTCCAGCCAACTCTGGCTTAAAAATTTAGTGTCTTCAGAGTGGGTCTCCACAATGGGCTGATGTTTTGTGATGTCCCATGGCTTATCTTTTTCTTCCCTAGCAGTGAGCGGTCCTTTGCATGGTGAGGTCGGAGAGCTGCCCTTCCACCAGGAGGAGTTTGAGAAAGTGAAGCGAGGGATTGTTGAGCAATGTTGCCACAACACCTGCTCTCTCTACCAACTGGAAAACTACTGCAACTAACGGCAAGGGCAGTGCTGGGGAACCCATGGGCCAAGGGTAGAAACACGCACTTACGCTACTGCACCTTCAAAGCAATGGAATAAACGTTGTAGATCTATTCAAAGGACTGTGCTGGTTCATGTGTCCTCTTGAGGAGAGGGCACTGATGTTCACTTTAGGGTGGCATCATCTGTGCTTGGGTAAGACTGTTTTAAAAGGTCCTGGAGCCACTCATCACATCACACTATCCTGCTGTTCCAATGAACTCATGGGAGGGAGGGAGGGAGGAGGATGACGCAGTGCTGTAGCATCTACACTGAGCACCCCATCTCTGGTGCTCAGGGGGGCAGGAGGAGAGGGCAGAGAGGTTTGAATGAGGTTTCTCTTTCTAGGGAAATGTTGCAGGGCTGATCAGCTTCCTGCATTTCACAGCCCAAATATAGCCAGGCAGCTGAGAGAGCCAACTTCCTCAGCTGTGTAACGGAAACAGTTCAGATTAAGCAAAGAATTAAGTCATCTATTAATTGTATCCAGAAAAACCATGGGTGACCACCACGAGCAATTTCGAAAGTGTGTCCAGTTCCCCCTTCTGCCCAGGCAGAGTCCTTGTGGTGGAACATGCTTGTTGTTCAGAAGTATCTGACAAATCATGTGCAGAAAGTGGATTTCATCCAAAAGGAGTTTCAAGTGTATCGGCCAAGAGCTGGACACTTCAGGGCAGCATCCCTGCTCCTGTCGTTGGAAACCTCTTTCAAGTATCTGGTCCTAAAATCACCACTTTCTGGGAGAAAAAGCTGCCACGGCAATGCCAGCTGGCTGGGGTGGCAGGGAAGGTGGGGAAGGGTCATGTCCCCCCTGCTGAGGGACTCCCATGCCAACGTAGTGGAAGCCGTGCAGGAGGTCCCTGTGGGGTGGGTGCAGCCTGGCAGAGGTGGCACCTGCATTTTGCTGGTGGCAGATTTTGAAAGCTGGTCTGAGAGGTTGTGGTTTTACCAGCCCCTTTTCCCAAACCAGACCCTACTGCCTCCATTGGAGAGACACAGATTGTGCCCAGTTCTGGGCTCCTCAGTTCAAGAAGGACAGACAGGGATCTTCTGGAGAGGGTCCAGTGGAGGCCACAAAGATGA
>NW_010299104.1:11500-19263 GCF_000700745.2 Antrostomus carolinensis | reverse complement strand
GGCAAGGGGGTTGGACTGGATGATCTCCTGAGGTCTCTTCCAACCCCACCATTCTGTGATTCTGTGAAGCTGCCATCTCATTCCTGCCCGTGGGTTGCCTTGATGCATCCTACAACCTGTGACAGGGACCCTCTCCTGCAGCCACCGCACCAGTGCTGCTCTGACAGTGCTGCTCCCCCTTCCATTCCTCTCCATCACCCCTTCCTCTGTGCCCCATTAAATACTCCTAGCAGCAGAGCTTGCAGGCAACCCTGAGCCAAAATCTTTTGGTTATAAAGACATGGCAAGATGTTTGCTGTTTCTGAGCTACTTGGTTCCCACCAAACCTCACAGCTCTGGTGGTGTCTCTAGGAAACTCCTTAGAAACAATTCTCCTGGTGCTTCATGAGATCAGGACTGGTGTTACTGTAGTAAAAAAAAAAGCAGAGCTATTGCTCATGGTAAGGCCACCATCATATTGAGGCACTCAATGGAGTTCCAGCAATCCCATACATCTATCTGCCCCAAGGTGATGCCACCCTGAGCCCAAGGGCAGAGGAGAGATGCAGCCATTGGGTCTGCTTGCATGGTCTGGAGGTAAAACATGTCCAGGGGAAGTTCTCCCCTCCACAGCTGAAAACTCAAGGCTTGTTGGAGTCACCTGGATTTGTCCTGCATCTCCTAGGACTAGAGATCCTGCACTCATTGGCAAAGGTCCATGGAAAGCAGGCTCTTCTGAGACAAGACTGAGACTTTCTAGTGCAAATCTGAGATTTCCATCTGTACCCACCTGACAAAATTGTACAGGTCTCCTGATGGGAAAGGTTGGAATTCTGACTAGTGAAAGAGGTGGTGTAGGAGGAACCTTGAGTGACTGACTGCCAGACTGGTACCAGCACTTCTCCAGGAACTGCACAGCAGTGATGGAAACAGCTGGGAGAAGGGAGATGTAGGAAAGTCTGTGGAGATACCTCTGGCTTCTCTAGGAATGGGGCGCATGGCTCATGCTAAGGACATACACAGACCAGAGTGGTCTAGAACCCTCATTTGTATTATCAGAGCTGCATCGCCTACAAGAAAGCTGGGGAAGGACTTTTCATAAGGGCAGTTAATGACAGAACAAGGGGAAATGGGTTTAAACTGAAAGAGGGGAGGTTGAGATTAGATATTAGGAAGAAGTTCTTCACTGTGAGGGTGGTGAGACACTGGAACAGGTTGCTCAAGGAAGTTGTGGCTGCTCCTCCCTGGAAGTGTTGAAGGCCAGGTTGGATGAGGCTTTGAGCAACCTGGTCTAGTGGAAGGTGTCCCTGCTGATGGCAGGGGGGTTGGCACTGGATGAGCTTTAAGGTCTCTTCCAACCCAAACCATTCTATGGTTCTATGATTCTATGATCTTGTGTTTCAGAGATACCCTGCTCATGTTCAGCACCAAAGGGACCAGCAGTGACTCGCAGCAAGGTCAAGCTCCCACAACAGAGTGTGGTGGTTCCTGTGTCCACCCCAGAGCTGTTTATCTGTTGGCACTCCTGTCCCGGCAGCGATGCTCCTGTGAGGACAGTTCTTTGGAGATGCCCAGCTTGTTTCCTGCCCTCTGCCATTGTTTGGTTTGCTGGTTTGTTTGTTTGCTTTTTCTGAATGCTCTCAATTAGGACTGGTTGGGAAATTGCAAATGCCACGTTTTTCACTGGAAAATGTTGATTCATCAAAATCAGCACCTCCCGCAGGACGCGACTGGTTTGGACAAGGCAGGATTTGAAGGGATGAAGGGATGCGGGAGATTCAGGTGCCGACTCTGCAGGCATCAGAGCTGGGATTTCATCCTCTTCACCCGATTGCCCAAGACCACATGCTAACCACCAGGCTCTGGACTACCCTGGGGTGGACTTGTCTCCTTCTGCTGAAAAATTCCAGGAGGTTTTAGCAAACACAGAGTGGGAATTGTTTTGAAATCTTAAGATGGAGCAGGACCATCCTCTCCTACCCAGCTCAAGATGCAGTCCAATATTTTCTCAGCAGGTTTGGATGTGAGGTGAGATGGGGGTCTGGACACACCAGGGACCCAGCTGGTGATTACCCAGGGCTGGAGCAGAAGAGAGAAGGATGAAGAGCAGAAAAGGGTTGTGATGGTCATTCCTCATCATTCCCCTGCCTTTGTGCCTCCTGGGAAGAGGAGACAGGAGGTCCCTTGGTGGAAAAGGGATGAGGAGGGAGTGGTGACCACTTAGGGTCAGGGAGGGAGGGATGGCCCCACATCTGCTTTGGGGACCCAGGCAGTCTGAGCTCTCTGCAGAGCACATGCAGCTGCTGTTGCACCCTTCCTCCCCAGAGTAAGAGATGTCCTGGAGGTGTACAATGTATGGTGAGACACACCGCTCTCCAGGAGGAGCATCAACTTAAAATCTGCAGAAAAAAAATTTTTAAAAAATTATAAATTATAAAGCTGCAGCAAAGTGAAGGTCAAAGGAGAACAAAAGTACTTTCTCCCCTTTTCTCTGGGACCCCAGGGAAGGAAGAAGCCTGAAGGCACTTCCCACACTGGAGCACACAGCTCCTCAGCTTGCAAACATCACGTTGCTGGCTCGTTGACCCCTCACTGTGCCAGGGTGGGCAACCTTAGCCCCCTACCCCACCCAAACCTGAAGATGGGCAACAGCTCAGGGTGACCTTAACTGTGGTGCAGGGTGGGATTTCTTTATAACCCCCTCCTCAAAACCCCCTTGCACTCACCCAGGCCATTCCCGGCTCTCAGACATCCTTGGGAGATGCTGGATCTTACGAATTCCTGCAGGAGAAGTGACTCAGGGACAGGGAATGCTGCATCCATTGACCTCCCTCCCCACTCCCCCTCCTGACCAGCTTTGCATTGTGATCTTTGGGAAGCAAAATACATCCAACCCCCTTTATTCTGACTCAGCAGTTGCTTTGAAGCGATTTTTTGCGGTAGCGGTGGGGCATCATGCCCGGCTAAAATATCTTGGCTCCGTTACTCTTGCAACAAACTTCCAAAGGTCTCAAGCTAGCGGTGGAGGGCAATTTGGAGAGAATGCAAATAAAGGCTTCGGTTCATTCATGCTGCTTGAACAGAGAAATGAAAGCTGAGCCACAAAGGGGATTGCAAGACAAATTCTTTGGGCTGCTGAATTGTTAACACTGCCTAGAAAAGAAAAGGACCAAAGTCACCCCTGTTTTTTGTCTGTGTGAACCCAAAAGGGCTCCACTCTGGTTTGGAGGAAAGAGGAGTGATGTGCACAGAATAAGGGAATGGAGGGGAAGGGCTGCGGGGCACCCACTGGTGGGGTCTGGGGTGGTTGGGTGACAGACCCCGTCTGCCCAGGTTGCTGGATGGGCTGTGCTGCTCCGGCTTATCTGGAGAGGAAGGGAAGGCTGACACTTTCCCGGAGCTAATCCCACTCTATTATTTCCTTTTCCGGGAAGGCACGGATAGAAGAACTCTCTCTATTACTCTGAGAACACACAGATTCACTTTATATAAGAAATAGCCAGGCCATACCCTGGGATTTACTATTTTTTAACCATCTTATCAGCTTTTTAGGAAATTCTAAACCTGCTGATTTTTCTGAACAGCCTCTTTCCTTATCCGCAGCGTGATTCCTTAATAACTGGCAGCAATGACTTGAGTTGGAAAGCATGCACTGAGCAGATTCAGTGTTAACACCCCAAATTCCCTCTGATTTAGACCAACCTCATCAAAGACACCTATTTTGAACAAAAATTAACCCTTCTTCCTTCTTCTTTCACCCTGGGCAGGAAGAAAGTTTTAGGTCAGGCTATTATAAATTGATCTGGAAATCCATGGCCAGCTCATTGTCTCTGGGTGGGAGGAAGGATGCCGGGTTTTTCCGAGCCCAATGCCAGGCGGGCTCTGGTGTCCCCCCAGTTCTGTTGGGCAGAGCAGGAGGGAGCAGAGCCAGGACAATAACGGGAAGTGAAGCAAACCCATAAGGGTGCACAAGGATATGATGTGAGCGTTAATCCTTTCTCTCCATCCCCAGGTGGCTTCAGGATTGGCGACAGGAGGTGGATGAAGCATTTGGGTTCCTCTGAGCTCCTTTTTGTTACTGAAAAAGAAGGTCAAAATATGGCAATTTTTTTTTCTACCTGGTAGATGCCAGGATTTGATTTCCAGGATGTGTGTCCTTGCTCACATTACAATTTCCCACAAAATGTTTTCAGATTTTGGAAAAAAAAAATAATGAATAACGGAAATAAATGTAGCTTTTAATTTCAAGGTTGTTTTCATTTGAGCTTTTTAATGCTGGATTTTGGAGGTGGGAGTGTTTAACAGAACTGCCAGCTTCTGAAATGTAACTTTTTGTTGGAAAATAACGCCGCTTCCTCTTTTCTAATCAGAAAACGGAAAATCCAATCTAAATGACACCACCCACCCATTCTGTGGAAGTTTCAATGGAAAAAATTTCTACCCTTTTTTCTGCTTATCGGAAACCTTCTCCACTTTGGAGGCTGGGGCCCAGCAGGGTCCTGGCTCTGCAGCCGTGCCCACCACAGACCTTGCACACTTTAAGATTCCAGCTTTTCCTACCTGGTATGGGAATGTTTGGGGGAATTTTGAATATTTATCCCCAATAAATGCTACCTTGGCCCTTGGGCTTCTGCTGATTTCAGTGGTGAGTGAGAAATCACAGTGAAACAGCTTGAGGCCTGACCCATATCTAGTAGAAGCACATCTGGGTTGCAAACAGCAGTGTGCTCCTCTCCTGTCTCTGAAATTGCTTTCTCAGTCACTTTTTTAGTGTCCACAAGCTAAACCTGGCCACATCCTTCTACATAGTGGCACCTTATCCTGAAATAATGAATTCCAACTCCAAACAAAGAAGAAAACTGACCCCACAAAATGCGGATGAACTGCAGGTGGGTTATTTTTCAGAGGTGGTCCCAGTGCAGGTGGCACAAGGCAGGTGTCCAAAGTGCCTCCCCATGCACCCATGTGTGTATTGGCTGAGTGAGGAACGGGTGCTTCTCAGCAGTGGTGGGGAGGGGACGAGGTCCTCCTCCATCTCAGGCAGACAAGGTGTGGTGGTGGGGGGGGGAGCACCTGGATCAGCCTGGCTTATGCCAAGGAGGCAGGAGGACCACCAAAGGTTGAAGCCCCTCTTGGAGAACGTTTCTCCAGCAGTTCCTTCGCTCCTGCAAGATCGCTGACCTCACCCTGGGGACACAGAGCCACACTGCCATCATGCCTGTTTTTCCTTTATGGTTTTGACTACAGAGCCCTGATGTCATTCTCGAGATGCTTTCCCTTAACCTTCACCCCACGGAGCCGTTGCTTTGACTGCTGCATTTCCCTGCGTGTCCCATCAAAGAACACAGGGCTGGGAGTGACTTTCAAGCCATTCACCTTGGCCCTTGCTAACCTCACCTCACCGTGCTGCCTTCATTCCCAAGAAGGCTTTTTACATCCCTATGTCATCCTTTAGCCTGTGTGCAGCTTTAGTCTCTGGAACCTTTCCTGAGGAATTCATCCTTTCCTGTTGGGCTTCACAGTCCTCACAACCTGGAAAAGATCCCGAGGTTTCACATATCTGTTCGAAGCAAAATAATTATCTGTGGCTCTGTCACTAAAACAGGGCACCAGAAAAATGTTGGGTATCCGTGAAAGCCAGATTCCTGCCATGGCTTTCCCTTCTCCTGCAGTCCCAGCTGCTGCCAGGGGATGGAGCGCAGGGCAGCCCACAGCTGGAGCAGCCAACTCTGCCTGCAGCTGCCTGGCAGCACCATCCAGGGCAGGACAAGGTGGTATGGGCACCAAGGACCCCCAAAATTAGGGGGGGGGAATTAATCAATACAGATGTTGGAGAAAAACTCGCTGGAGATGTGATGCTGGAGTAAGACTTTGCATCAAGACCATGGGACCAACAGAACCAGAGCTGTGAGGAGATGGCTGGAGTACTGCAAGCCAACTGCCCCTCAACCCATGGGCTGCTCTGGATGGTGACACCAGCCCTCACCAGCACGGCCAGTGACCTGCAGTGATGATGAGTTGACTTGCTGCTGCTCTTGTTCTGCTTTGTTTAAAGGTATTATTTATCCAAGGAGGATTTTGATTGTTTCAGAACCTCCAGACTCTTGAAGCTGGGACCACCAGCCTGGCTCTCACACCCCAGAGCCCCCTCACGTGCAGTACACCTCTCTGCCATATGTTCTGGGAAAATTTGACCTTCCCAGTATTTCCTGGGATGCAGCACATACCTATGGAGTGTTTCGGGATGGGCTTGTGTTTTGGAGTCAGAAACCCCCTTTTGAGCAGACCAAGGTTTAGGTCCACAATAATCCTGTCACAAAAAGTCTGTGCTGTGCAGCAAACCCCTGGGCTCTTCTGGCTCACCTGGCACTGAAGGACTGCCAGACTGTTGATATGTGTCCTGAGTATAAATATTAATGTTTCAAACAAAGCTGGGACATCTCCTTGTGCGTCATTACTGCTGGGCTGGTGCTCAAACCCTCACTCCCATCTGCTCACAAGGCATTTCATGGCATCGTGGTCCCACTCCTCAGCCCTGAGGCAGCTTTGATCAGATATTCTGCTGTTGGGATAGCCAGTACCCCCATCAACATCTCTTCCCAGCGGGGCTGAGGCCCTGACAGGGTTATGGGATGATGCTGTAGCTGTCAGAGGGAGCACTCAGAGCTTCAGCTCCCACCGGGATGGCTTGGGAAGCACCAGGAAAATGGATTAAATCCTGGCCGGAGCATACGGCATTGAAACAAGGGTTTATCCTGGCTCAGCCACCAACCTGGTGATGCTGAGGTGGGAGAGGATGGGGGAAAAAAAACCTCCACAAAACCTCCTGGAGACCACAGGTACCAGTGAGCCAGAGATGAGGATCCCCAAGGAGGGACACATTGGAGCCACTTAAACTTGGGTCACTTTGCAGCACCCGCTCCAAGCCATCAAGTGAAATTCCCCCATTAGTTCAGTTCTAGGTTTAGGCTCCTACAGCTGCTTTCCAACTCAAGTAATTCATGAAACTCAGTTATTAAGGAATCTTTGTTATGGCATTTTATTTCCAAAGCAATTCACACCTCCATCCCAGCACCAGCTTAGTCCTTGTGCTTTATGTTGGTGCCAGAGCTGGGAGGGACTCGGAAGGCTGGGAGCTGAGGGAAGCTCAGGTGTTTTAGGCAGAGCTTAATTTGAATTAAGGCCAAACAGAGCAACACACGGGTAATTTGTATTACTTTAGTCAATTAAAGACTTAACATCTGGCAATATCTAAACCAACCTCTTATCTGAGGAACAGGATCTCAATTATTCTCCATGAAATGCCTCAGTGGTTGGGGGGGATCTCTCCACTCACACACAGTAATAGAAATATAATCAGTTACCCAAATGCACATCAGCAAAGACTTGTACCCTGTCCCCCCCTAACTGGGTGGATCCCCCAGGTTTTCACGTGAAATCTCTTCAAACACTAATGGGCCATTTTGCAACTTGTGTCTACGCAGATCAGCAACTAGAGAGAGGAATGTAACGAAGTCAGGTGTCTCTGGGATTGCGTTAGGACAAGCCCGTGAGGGGATCCTGATGTGGGTGAGATAAAGATGTCATTAAATCACTCACAGGGTGAGGTTACGTAGGGAAAAGCGGAGCACTGAGTGTTAGGAAGATGTTGTGTATGGTGAGCACAACCGCAGGCTGATTAACACCTCTTGTGAGCCTGATAAAAGACAATGGGCCACATTTTCACTGCTAAATACATCAGGGATGAAAGAGAGATGGGGGGAAGAAGCAGAAAAAAGCAGCAG